>NC_091540.1:12424242-12727272 GCF_042242935.1 Bactrocera oleae | reverse complement strand
GCCGCTGTGGCATGCAACCTCTTTCAGTGCGCCGATGAAAAGCGAATCGCAGTTAAATGTCCAAGAAGAAGCATTATTAATAAAGCAACAACAACTAGAGGTGCGGTAATAATGTAAAGTACAACAACAACAATAACAACAACCAAATCAATGCAAATAGTCCAAATCAGTCGCAACCGGTTGACAGCTGAAGCCAGTTTGACCAAAGCAACAACAACAAGTCGTACGCTAATAGAGTGAAATAAAAGTCAAATGATCATGCGGCACAACAACAAAAGCAAGCGCAGCGTGCAGCAAACGTTCTAGTCCTCTGCTCATTTATTAAATCGCCTACGACAGGCGCAACACAGCAATTGTATGTAGACTTGCAACAGCAACAACAACCAGCAGCACTGTGGCAATTGTACGTAGACACCGTGGAGTGGCCGTGCTCAGCTTGATTGCTCAAGTACATACTTCGGCAGACATACAGATATATAACATATGAAGTGTTACAACAATGAAAGTATGTTGCTGCAACAACAACAACAACACCATCAACAGCAACTGTAACAGCAAACCGAATGCAAACTGGACAATAGCAGCAATAAAAAAGTGCCGGCGGCGATAGCGACAGCAACTTGACTACCTATACAACAAAAGTCAAAAGCAACAAACACAATGCCACTAGCAGCAAAATGTCCAACGGCAGCAACAGCAACAGTCACTTATCATCGTCAATGGTGATCATTTGTTGTTCGAGCTGCTTGCTGCATTACATGCAAACACAAACACATATACATATGTGTATAATCACATAACAAATGAGTGGCAGAGCAACTCAAAAAGGTTGCGACCATGGAGCTTCCGAATGGACCGGCAATTAAGGCTGACCGGCTGCTAGTTCGTCTTTTTATGCCATTGGATACATAAAGAATACGCAAATACATGTGACAACCAGCATTCAGAGGTACATTAGTATGCTATGCAATAAAGGGGTTACATGAGCTTCGTCGGGTAAGAAAAGGCCTACATATATTCAATAATTTTTTTCACTAAAAAAAAAAATTATTTATTTAATTCAAACTTTTTTCTGTCTTAAAGATACACATTTAAAGAATAATTTCTGAGATTTTCAAAAAATTAAAGCTCCGCCATTGTAACGTCATTTCAGGTGACCCCTCGAAAATAAAGGTGCGTTCGCGTTGTCAGCATAACTCCTGACAGGATCATCTAAAATGAGAAAACAAATATGTGTTTTAGTTAAGACCATAAGCTCGTGCTTGGACGAAGGAAAAAAAAGTTAAAATTGGAATTTTGGCAGACCTTTTTCCAACAAAATGAAAATTTCGGTAAAATTTGCTCGACATTTCTTTTTTTTAAATAGTTGTAATTGATGATTGAAAAAATCATTCGTCCAAGCACATGTAAATTGTATCTCAAACACATGTATAAAATTTCATCAAGATCGGTTGAGTAGTTCGTGAGAAATCTTGACAACCGACTTTGAAAACAAAGTTTCGTGAAAAACGCGTTTAAAGTTTTAAGTGACTATATAGCTGACCTCGAGCGCGCTACTTTTCAAAGCTGTATCTCCAAAACTATTACTGGTATCAACTTGAGAATTTAAGACAATATTCTAGAGATTTTATATAATGAAATAAGACAATAAAAAAAATGGTTTTTTGAAGCCGTGAAACCCATGTAACCCCTAAAGACTGGGCTGTAATGTGGCGGTATTGGATCGAACATTGCAAAAAATGTAGCTGATATACACGTTAGTCAGTTTGCGACTAACGAATCGGCGTAAGCCCCACCGAGACTCAACCACAGCGATTAGAGTAAAAAAAAAAGGTTTGTGACCGTCTTAATTCCAGGGTTTCATTGCGATTGAAAGCTTTATAGATATAAGGTTTATAGATCAAACAAAGCGTCTTTGTTGTTCGAACGTGAGGTCATATTTTTTTGAAGAGATTCGAGATTTAGCAAGAACTCCCCACCACGCTGATGAGCCCACGATCTCTACTAAACAATAATAACGGAATTAAAAGTACAACTTAATTTCTGGATGCTTATCGTCTTCACTCATTTTGCAGGCAAGTCAGGTTAGCCACGACATAGCGCCTTTTGCTGCAGCTTTGCCACTCATGCTTAAGTCTTTTATATGTTGTATGTATATATGTGCATACACATGTACTATTTATTGGTATATCTGTAATTTCACGGTTGCCACATTAAGTCACATTTCTCCATTCATACGTTAGTCCAAGTGTTTGCATTACGTGCACTTATATGTACGTCTTTGCAGAGCGAAATTTTTACGAGCTCAACTCAGCTAGCTTAGCTTGAGCACATGCGAGTTTCTATGGACTGGCATGTGGTCGCATTGCCAAGTGCCGTTGGAGTGCTTCAAAAGCTTATGCTCATCTCAAGAAATGCACTTGTGGACTTTTACTTCGTCCACTCAAACCTGCGCATGAGCACCGGCTTTTAGGTATACATACTTGTACATATGTGTGGCTTTCTATTTGAAAACATATTTACTCGCGCTGTTCCTACTGCACTTTGAATGAGCCGCAATGGTAGTAAAATAATGTAAATATGCTTATAATATGTACAATTTGTTTACAATTACCTCTGCATTTGAAATATTTGTTACGAGCGCCCAAAAATTAGGTGCGCGTATTTATTTTTGACCAAATTGAACTACAATGGAAACGTACTTACGTAAATATACACAGCGGTCTTAAATATTTCAAAACAGGAGCATAAAGATTGCGAACAACGCCCTTATCGATAGCTGAGACGTCGATAGCAGGTAATCAGAAAGCACGCGTATGTGTAAGTGTGTGAGTGGTTTTTTGCCAGGTAAACATCTGAAGAATGTTTGCGTTCATTATTCAGTGTTTACTGCTAATTATCGCCATTTCAAATAGCTTGCAATCTGGAATGACTACTATTAAATTTTTAGTAGCTTTGGGCAAAATGAGCATTCTTTCAAGTTTGCCTACTTTTTTCGAAAGAACAGTAGCAGCAAGCTGCAAATGCATGCGCTTAGATAAATATTTGCTTATATTTAAATATTTTTGCAAGCCGGTATCCTGGCTGCTTTGTTGTTGCTTAAGGAACAAGTTTCCACTGGGGCATTTCCAATTATTGTTGTACTTGATTTTCAGCTTAACAAGAAATTGCAGCGACGTTCCACCACAACATTACGGCGGTTCCATAATAAATATATATAAAATGTAATTTTTTTTCCGGCACAGAAAAGCTTGAGTTAAAGTATAGTATCGCTAAAGCACTCTGAGGTTTCTTGTAACCTTTGTAACATATCATGGGTTTCGCTAGATTTTTTCAGACGCTGAGCAGGCAAAGAGTTAGTGGAGCATTGCTTCTTGAATGGTTCCTCTTCTATTCTAAAAGAAACAACAAAGTTATTGAGTTGAATTCGTATACTCTCTTGTACGGATACCTAAATAAAGTGGTATAACCGCTATCTGCAAAGCTACCAAGTTTTCTTTTGTATATTTTAGAACGGTTTTACTATTGTGAATGGTTCAAATGACAAATGAAACCACAAATTTCTGTTTTTGCTTGTATTTTCAGCATTTTAGTTTGTTCGATTCGCTGGAGAGTAACGCTTGGAACTTTTCAAGCGCCCATAAAGCGAAGCGATGTCACTTGGGAAGATCGAGCGGCTTCAGTTCTTACACAAGCTGCATTTTGTACGTTTGCAATTTAAGATCTCGACGTGAAATTCGACAAGTCGTTCTATACGGAAGTCCGAGTTGCTGCGAACGGCGCCGAATCGACTCTCCACGGTCTTCGTGTACACTCTCAGCTACGGCCGCTATATATTATTTTCACTGCGCGCTAGGCGTGGTCTATGCGTTCGAATATTATCCAATAATGAATGCTGGGTCTCAAGATATGTGACGGTGTTGTGAATAGAACGCTCAATTCTTTACAGAACGTGAATTTCTGTAATTCGTAAAGTCGAATAATTTCAAAACGTTTTTCAGGCTTAAGTCTTTCCATGATGAAATGCCAAACAATACTGAACAAAAATAATATTAAAGAAGGCTATTTAAAAAATTACCTCTACTTGGCTCACGCTATGTACTACAGTTTCTCCAAAAAGTCACTAGACAAAGATATAGGGATTATTATTTTTGTCAGCGTGATCTATGATTGACATATTTATTGGTTGATTTGGTAGCTCTGCATGATTTTCATTTGTAATCTTTGACTGTTTTGAAAAAATTCACATTGTAATTACAGCCTAATGCTTTGCTCCCATATTTTTTATTGTCTCGGCATCTCTCAGACCCCTAGAACTTTCTCTTGGAACATTTAGTCCATTTATTGGAATACGATAACAACTACTCTCCTACAACAAACTACTCCCCTTTCAGTTATCCGGTCGAATAGGGTCGGTGCAATTGACAAGCTCACTTTACCGCTGCAAATATATAATACTGTTCTTGTACACTGTGCACCCCGTACTCCATACTCCTCACTATTTTATAGAATTAATTCCAGTTGCTCAATAAACGCCAACAACAAAATTTTAAATATTCAATTGAAGTTTACTTTTCTTTACGCTCTTTATCCGCGTTTTCCAATTATCATCATGATTCTTTTTTCTCGAGGCATTGCGTCCCCTTCTAGCCTTATTTCGTTCCGGCCGACTATTGGCAATTGCGCATGGCGCATTGCAATTTGTTTTGTGGTGCATTAATTGCTTCGTCTGCATAAATTTTCATTGTGGGTTGCAATGTGATCGCGCTCAATGATCGCACGCTGCCAACTAGCCAGCCGACATCAACGTTCAGCATTGAAAAGCAACAACAAGCGCATTGCAGGCACATTGGTCGCAGTCTGGCGCATTTGCGTAGATGCGTGTCTCCGGATTTCCTCTTGAATTTTAATTTAATTGAAAGACTTTTCTTAAATTACAAACACAAAGCACAGAAATCGCAATGAGCATGTGCAGTTTATTTTTATATGTATGTGTGTAATGGGTGAGTGTGTTTTTGTGGCCTGTGAAACTGATGGTTTTGAGAGAATCTGCTATTTTTATTTATTACCGTTAATAGTTCGACATAGAAAATGTATATTTTCAGTTAAGATTATTTGCAACACAAATTATGGAAATTGTATTTTAGTTGCATTCAATAACTTCAAACTCAATTGACCTAAATAATGACCAGTTATAAAAAAATGAAATATTTTATCTTTTAGCATTTGACAAGCTCACTGATTTCACTTTAGTTGTTAGTTTATGCTTGTTATTTAAACGATATTCACTATTTTACATACATAATTAATTGAAATAAATTAAGTGACAATCAATAAGACTAAGCTAATTTGTAAAAACCGAGCTTAATATCGTCTATAGGAATATATAAACGAAAAATACCAGTTATCTTCGATGTTCAATAACAAGCTACGGCGATAAGCAAAACTAAGTCTAAAAAGTGGAAAAGCGGTTATCGAATATTGGTGCAATTTAATTATCGATTAGCTCGACAAAAGTGCCTTATTCATACAGAGAGTATACAAAAATGTGACAGCTAATAAACTTCGTGGTAAAAAAGAGACACGAATAGTGATGACAAAAAAGTGTTTCATGGTGAAAAAGCGACATCACCAATTAAATGTAGCAAGAGTAGCTGTGAGCGAACTTTTTTCGGGAAAAGACCTCTTAAAATGTTAGATTATACCAACAAGGATTAAGCGTTGCCCAACTTATTGCAGTGTGAGAGCGCCTCAAAATTAGCGTGTTTTATAATGTTTTGCATTGTAGCCAGCCCAGTCAAAATAATATTTTTGGGGCATTTTTATTAAAACATCCAACATTTATTAAGCTTAAAAATTATTATATACATACATATTCGTTTAACATATGGAGAAACTATTTGAAACCTTTTTTTGTGATTTTATGATAGTAAAACGACTAATTTTTGAACTTTCAACAGCTAATAAAACGAATTAAACGTATTAGCTCTCAATTAATAAATATTTTTTTTTATCATTTTCCATTGAAAATTATTATTACGAAGATTAATATCATATACAATACTTTTAAATTTCGCTTTCTCTTTAATTTTCATTGTTTTACAATTTTTGTTAAAGATCTTAAACAGCGGCAATATCTAATATTTCTGTTCATATATTTTTTTGGCAGGTTTTCCTGGCCACCGCTCTTTTTCCAATTGCGAAACGTCAAAACCTTCTGAACTCAACTCAACTGTCAAAGTTCAGAGAGTTGTACATCTCTTTATCTATGTTACTAATCTCGTTAGACACGCTGATTTTTCCGAATACTAAACAAAAATGACACATAGAACATAACCGTAAATTAGTTGTTGTGAGACCAGAGGTGGGAAAAAAATAGTATTACTGCCGCAGCAAAAAAATCTTGTACAAAATTTTTAAAGTAGAAAAGCGAAAGGCAAACAAAGCCTACTCTGTCGGAAAGAAGCTGCCGTAAACTTTGTTTCTATCAATCTTGGGTTCAATTGAAATGAGTTACTAACTACCATGTACAGAAATCGAAAGCAGCTGAAATGAAACAAATGTGAACGTGGAAGGGATGACATTTTGCCTTACCTCAGAAAAATGACTGCTTCTAGGTGTTCAAAAGATCTTTGTGCTTTTTTTTATAATATTCTATTAATAACATTTCTACAGTATTTGTTTGCAGGTTTTCTTGGTGAAATTATAATTATATAAATGAAACGGTGTTGGCGCATTAAATAACTGCTTGTCATTCGCTCTAATGCATGGCGCGCTCATTTGCATATTTGCTGTTTTTGTTGTCTGATAAAAATATCAAATTTAAAAATAAACTTTGCTTTTGGTAAACATATTTAAATTATTGCTTTTGTCTTGTCTTTTGCATTTTTATGCTTCAATTTGAACGCGTGGCGCAAATGGCGCCACTGATCCGCTATCAAGCAATGCATGCACAATAACAAACTTTACTATTCGCCACTCCATGATCTTTTCTACAAAAACAAATACAGAAGAAAATGTTGATTTTGGTTTAATATGACTACAAAAGCAGTTTAACAGCAGCGTAACAGCGTGACTGCTGTTAATTAGAATGTAGTGTGCTATTTTCCAATGGTATATAAATAAAAATATCAGCGAATAACAAAATTATCTACGATTTTATGTGCGCGAATTGGCAGATGCAAATAAATATTTGTGAATGTTTGGTAGTACACATGTGGCTCGTTTTACTTACAAAACTGCGCGACGAATCAATACAGAGAACACAGATGGTCCTTACTAAGCATCGAATATCAATGAAAATTAGTAGCATGCGAGTTATCACATGAAAGGTACGTGAACAGCGTAAGGAATAGGCATGATATGGTGGTTTTTAGGAAAATTGCCATATGATACAATGGTGATAGAAGATGAACACGACAACAATTAAAATGTGCGTGGTCAGCAAAAGAACTTGCGCGACAGTTTTAAGAAAAATTCCATAGACCAAAATGACTGTGATGGCACGTGTACTCGTATGTTATGCTTCTAATATTTGTATTTTTTGCCATTGCACAGCCAACAATTCTATAGGTACTTTAAATCTTCGTTTATTAATAATAATTCGTTTGAGATAACCGAATTGTACTAAAGGTAAGCATTTATGTAAGCAGTGAACCAAAGTAGTCGAGTTAAGAATTATTAAACAGTTATTTGTGGCTTCAGTAGTATCATCTTCTCCCAGATAAAATATTGTTAGCTTGATGTCATGCGAAAAAAATTCTAAAACATCTATTTCTCAAAAAATAAAAATCATAAATAATGTGATGATTTTGCTAGTGTTCTTCATCGTCTCTTAATGACTTTAATTATATTAGCAGCCTTCTTGCACATTTTTTCCAAATCACAATGATGAGCTGCCACGACATGTACATGCACCACAATATTCTTTAAACACGTTTTTCAGTGCATGTTCATTTATCATTCAAATATTACCAAATTCTCTCATATAGCATTGCTATCTTGACGTCATATGTTAAAGGCTCTACAATAACTCGCTCATTTGTGTTTAATCAGTTTTGTCTTGTCCTCTGACATTCTTGTTTTTCATATATTACAATTAAATATGTATGTTTTGTAAATAAATATCGCCTATATTTAACTAATTAATTATTCCCACATTGAGTAATCATGTGAATGTTGCCCCAGCATTGAAGGCGGCAATCATTCAATAACCTATGCCACATAACACTATCATCACTCTGTCAACGCATGGCAAATTAATTACAAGTACACACTATTTATATACAAAAAGTGTTATTTAAATATATTATATTATGCAATAAAAATGTTAATCGCTGAATATGGATCACAAGCGATTTGCCGTAACTCTCAAGTAGTTGAGTGTTAATCAAATCATTGAATACTTACAAACATACTTAGCTTGTGATCAGAAAGTTACCGGAAATTGTGAATACAACGAAATATTTTTAGTCTTCTTCAATATTTATTTTGTCGCCTTTAAAATATGCTCCTTCTGAAGCGGTACACCTAGGCCAACTCTTTTTCCAATCAGCGAAACATGCATTGTAGGCGCTGTCCGGTATCGCGTTCAGTTCCCTCTGCGAATTTTCTTTTACGACCTCAATCGAGTCGTAGCGGGTTCCACGGAGTGGTAACTTGAGTTTTGGAAACAAAAATAGTCGCATGGGGCCAAATCCGTAAATACGGTGGCAGACAATGGTATTGAACGAGTTTTCGGTCTAAAATCGTTCACAACTATGGTCTTTTTGCAAAAAATTCAGCTCTTTTGGCACAAGCCGAGCATTGACGAGTCTCATAACTAAAGTATCAGTCAAAATCAAACGAGCTGCTTCACGGCCGATGTTTAGCTTACGTGCTATCTCTTTAATACTCGCATGACATTTTTTTTTATGTCAGTGGTAGACGTCGGTGGACGACCAGAACGAGGCATGTCTTCGACGGCTTCCCGACCATCCTTAAAGTCATTGTAATAGTCGTAGGCTTTTGTTTTCGATAGAATGGATTCACAATAAGTATTTTCTAACATTCGCCACGATTCCGCACACAAAATTTAGTCACTAGACAATTTCCGGAATCTTTCTGATCACAATGTATATTCCTATATATATTGTATATTTTTATATATAATAGTTAACAAGAATTCCGAAAAATTGAGTAGTAAGTCTTGCTATCTGTAGGGCATTACACGCGGGCGACTTGCACTGCGGATCAAGCGGACTGCAGTGACGCCAATGTAAATGGAAAATTTTCAAATCTCTTTAGACCCAATGCATAAATACCGGGTGCTGACTGTGACATCTGTAGGCGGTTGTACTTTAGTCTGATAAATCAGGTGTTAATTTTTAGATTATTTAAAATTTCGGGCATAATCGTTAAGGAGAAAACAACTTTTGCGAAAGGCTCAACAGATTTTCAAGCTGATTGCATTTTGGGAGAAGGCCTAGACAACAAAGAGTTTATTACCAGAAAGAAATGGCAGTCTTATATATTGTATGTACAATAATTGTTGTCTTATCACAGATTTGGCTTATTAAATAATTTTGCAAGAATTTTGACCACCGGAAGGGTTTCAAAATACTATATGTATATCTATCGGATACTGAGATTAGTTGAGATCATCAGCACTTAAAAAGCACTTTATATACATATATATGTATATATAGTACATTAATTTTATATACTTTACGCACTTTATATACATATATATTTCTCCGGAGTGATGGAGCAGCCCGCTGTAATGCTCAAGTAATTGCATGCGTTGGGTATAAAATTTTAAAATCTTAGTTTACAGCGGACTTGCAAATGTGCATGTAGTAGTTACTAAGTGCTTGTAGTTACATACTAAATCTAGATTATTTGCAAAGGTGCAATTGTATTTATGTTTTCGCGGTAATCTACACACATACATACAAACTAACATATTTATTATCGCTATCTGCCGCGGCGTTATTTTTGCAATAAAATTGATTTGAGGTTCATGAACTCTGAAACTAATTTACTCGCCCATTTAATTAGGCTTTTATATTTACTATTTTTGAGCGTGTAAATGTTTCGCCGCTGGTGCGCGTAACAAAGCTGGCGCTGCACGAACTGCGCGTGTGATACGGTCGTTTCGCTGCAAGTGAGCTGTGAAGTGTGCACTCAATGCAGCGCTCTGCGTGGTCAACCAAAACAGACAACTGTTGCTAAATAGCAAGGCGACATGTGTCGGAAGATTCTGCCAACACAGCGAAAGCACAGCTAACAAAGTTATTTGAATAATTTTGATAAGGCTGGTACTTGTGTGGTGGCGTTACTATTTGGCGTCGCGTAGCACGCAGTGACACGCGTCGTACACGAGCTACGCGAACAGTTTTGAAATGCCGAAATTTCACAGCTTATCATTTAATCAGGTACACAAAAAAAAAGAACAACAAAAAAACATAATAAATAAATAAAATAATTGGGCGGATAATGCAAAGCTCTTTCAGACATACATATATCGCCTAAATAAATGTGTATGCATGTCGACAATGTAAAGTCAGCGCTTGAGCGAGGCGCCATGTACTCAACAGCTCAATGTTGGCATTTTTACTCACGCCACTTAGCCACCCACAACTTGTCGCGTGCATGTATGTGTAGACGTGCGTGTGTTTTTGCTATAAACAAACCCGCGAAACTACAACAAACACGTTGATGTGCTTGATATGCATCAGATGTCTCTATATTTAATATGTATAGTATTTACGGTTTTTGTTTTTGTTTCAGCTTTTGCTATAAATAACAAAATAGCACGCCAAGGGTATTCGCCGACTGGGGATCGATAAGATCGGCAGCGCGACATTGGATTTTTATTGCTATAGTGAGCAATAGTGGCAAAATGAATGGAAAGAATGACGCAATCATATCGCAGATTTGAGAATACTATAGGAATTCGTAAGCAATTGGCTAAGAAGCATATCAAAACAGAAATACAAAATTCTACTTTATCTGATTGCAGATAAAAAATGTTTAGAAAAATAGTTTAAAACAGAAAGCAAACAAAAACATGTTACTGTAAACATTCAAGCAATCTCATCACGTATGTAAATATATAACGCTGTATGCTTGTATGTAGCTATGTAAAAAAAAATCAAAAAATAAATAAATTTTTAATAAAAGTAAAAAAAAAACCTTAATACAGCCTTTAGAAAACAATTATTTGTGACAGAAATTTTTCCGCTCACATTTGACACTTTTGTCCACATATGTATGTAAGCGACACACTGTACTGTAGCTACTACTGATCACGCCTCGATCAGGTGATCTAGGTCAGTTACGATATGCTCGGCGGCTGCTAGTTTGGCAAATGCTACAGCTAAAAGAATGTGTATACATATTAACATAAATACATACATATGTGCATACATATATATCTAATTTTTGGTATATATCGGTGCTTTTAAGCACAAATCGCGAAGTATGCGTAAACAGTTGGTTTTTACAAACGTTTCTATTAGCAAGATCTGTGGTATTGACAATTCTGTTGATTAAAGTTAAAACTTTCATATCGTTCCAAGCAGCCTTGAAACATATACGTACATAGGTCCCACTTATTGTCGAATAATATCAAAAGGTACACTAACACATGGGCCTCACACATAGCTGACGCTAGTTTTATTAAATTCCCCTCATTTTCAGTTAGTACTAACCTACAATAGACAGCTGTTAAAATTTCGTGACATGCTATTCATTAGTTCGCGAGTTATTGTGCTAAGAGTGAATCTACTTTTTTTATTTTAAAAACAATGAATGATAAACAATTTCGTGTTTTAGTTTTACACTGCTTCTTGATGGAAAAAATAACGTTCAAGCGAAGCAAGTAAAGTTTTATAGGGACTCCGCACGTTGATTTGCTGACTTCAAACGTGGTCGTAGAGACACCAATGAGGCAAAACACAGTAGGCGTACAAATGCGGCTGTAACATCAGAAAACATAAAAATAAAATACACAAAAGCGTTCAGCGCGCCGATAAGAAATTTCGCTCGAATAAAGAGGTTATCATTGCAACTGAGGCCTATTATGAGGCAAAAGACAAATCGTTCTAGGAAAGTGGTATTGAAATGTTAGAACGGCGCTGGAATGATTGTCTTGCTCTTGATGGAGATTATATTGATGAATAAAGAAAATTTTGAACAAAAAATAAAACTGAGCTTTTCTATTTGGTCCTCGACTTTTCAGCCATTGTGTTGTACATTGAGGAATAAGCTGGATCTAGCATCTCGTGGAGGTAAAAGTGTATATTATATATTTGTTTATAATGTACAAACTTATAAACAAATAGCTTTCGATGTCTTATTTTGTCGGAGCGACTCTTCAACTCTCATCTCTACGCCCTTAATTAATGACTGAAATTATTCTCAGAGTCCGTTGCGCTAAGGAAGCCCCCGAGGATCAACGCGGAAAAGTTAATTACTAAGGATCACACAAAATACCTAGCAGTACAAGGCAGTTTGCCTTGGAAATTCAATGTGGAAGAGAGGTTGAAAAAGCCTGGTGGTGCTCTCTACGCATGTAAGAAGATGTTAGGGTCAACATGGCGCCTATCACATGTCCTTATGCATTGTTGTTACACAGAAGTAGTTAAGCCAGTCTTACTTTACGGTGCTTTGGTGTGGTGTGTGTGGTTAAATGCATCTTAACAAACTGAAAAATACTTCCTGTCATTTATTTTTTTGGCCAATTGTTTTTAGGCCTTGACGAAGCGAAATTAGTCCATCAACCATTTTTGCTAAAACATTACGTTTTCTATCATACTTTTGACCGAGTTAATTTGCTTTTTTGTTTACACAACTAAAATATTTTAAAACATTCTTCTGAGGCTATACGGTTCTGCAAATCATAAAAAAAAAATTTGTGACAGTTGACAGGCAAATCTGTCAGTTATGTTAATATTCCTCGCCTAATATTCCTCACCCACTATGTAGTTGCCCTGCATTAGTTTCATTTTAATTCAGCTTATTTCTCCAGCCGTAAATCAAATTAAATATCCCCAAAAAACTTTTAATAGCGACAAATGGTATTAAAGTAAAAATAGCAAATCAGGCAGCTGATTAGATGAATGCTTTTAAAAAACAAAAATACTCTAGCAGCCAACGGCGCGATCAAGTGATCACGTAGGGCACAGTTTATTCCTTTGTCTTTACATACATACGTACGAACTTTGTGTGCTGGATTCTTAATCGTTTTAATCAAGCTGAAAGGTTTTAATTACTTTAGTGCTTTATTTCTGGACTTTCACAGATTATTTTTTATGGCAAGAAATTCTTTTTTTTTTCAAATGGACTACTTGAAAAATATGGAATACTCGAAAATGATTGTTGCGTAGAAAAATAGAAAAATGATAACGTTTTCAATTAAAAGTTTACAATTTTAATTCGACGCCTGGTTGTTAAAAATAATCATGGAGCCACTATAGTAACGGTTTATGCAAAAGGGGAAGGAAGGTTTGTTTCGCGAAAAATTGTGAATCTTTGCGATCATCAGTTCATTATTAACCAGGAAGAGTTGAAATAATTGAGGATTTAAAGGTTCCTGCGAGCGTAATGTTTATTGCAGAGAAAGTGGAATTCAATCATTTACAATAACACCTTAAAATTTAGTAGTATTTTTTTCTGCGAACACATTCAATATGTGACATACATCCATACATACATATATGCTCTAAACATAAATATTTCGTCAGCACGTAAGCTTGCAAAGACGCGTGTGCTGTCACACAACCTTACCTAAGGTCATTTCAATTTGTCTACTCAGACCACAAGCTAATTGCAAATACAAACATACATTGCATGTGGACCAAGCAAACTTTGTGGGAGAGTCGTTAAATTTAACACACTTATTGCACTAATGCACAGTGTAGCCTGGATATCCTAAACTAGCACTTTGTAGTGAGAATTTTTTTTGGATAAAAAAATTTTAAAATATAAATATTATATAATAAATAAATAATAGATAAATAATATATAATACTATGTATACGAGTATTTTAAATAAATAAATAGTTGATTAAGGTGACTTTTGGTTCTCTTAAGCATTTATTTTTGACGGTTTCCTAACTTCGTTATTAGCGATGAGCGCTTATTGCTGACAGCGTTTCAAAGTAAATTTACAACGGATCAATATAATAAAATTTGTTTTCGATAGCGGTTCAGTCCATTCAGTTTTGTCTATATTTCATATATATCTACGAACCACCTCACTCAGATTGTCTGTAGTTCGCTCCAAACATTTCAATCGACGTCGTGTGTTGTCTGACGAACACATGGGGAAATTGCCAACACAATGGGAATTTGAAGATTTGCATACATAATGTCTATGTTAACAAATAAAAATTAATCAATCAATTTGACAAAACGTGGGAAAAACTGTGAATGTTTGAGTACATGGTGGCAGCTCTCAACGTAAAATGAAAACAAAATTTAATAACAATATTTGAGAAATTACTCGTGATACAGTTTGAAAGATGGTATTAATTTCAATTATATGATTTTTTTTTTGGAAAAAATGCTTTGAGTTCCTAGAATTATAAGCAAACAACATTAAAGCTGTAAAAATAGCATAATTGTTGTTATAAATAACATATAGTATATGTATGCTTTGTTGTTATTATTGTTTTAATTTCTTAATACTCAAATACATGTATTCACGCAATGTGGGTTCAGCTTGTTGCATATTAAGTACCAGTGTGTGTCGCTTTCTAAATAGACGCCCATGTCATTTCTCTGGAAGATTTATATTTATAAATTTCTCTCAACAGCTTGTGCACATTTTCATAAATACGTAGTCATAAATGTATGTTTGTATGTATATGTATATGCATAATGCTTTTCTTTGACGTTTTCTGCCTTCAATTGAGCCAAAGCGGCGGAAGGCTCGTATGGGTGCTGACGTCAAGCTCATTCATCCATTTTGAAAATTTTGATGAGGAAAACAAACCAAAAAGTAATGCGGTTTTTAGAATATTAGTGTATACAAATTTATAATAAATAAATTTAAAAAAATATATACTATATACGTATATAGTATATACTTGTATATATTGTATATATATATTGGTTTAGCCTTTTCTATATAATGAATATGTTTATTTACTAATTCATGAGCTAAAAATTTAAAAAATTTAAATTTTTTTGAAAAATTCTTTATTTTGTTATATCTCCGCAACATGTTGCATAGGTATTATAGTTTTATTCTTATTATGCTTGTTCGTAACACCTTAAACTAAGCGAGCTAGCTATAGAAATATATATATATATATATGTATGTATATAAAAACAAGAAAAAACGTTAACTACGGTTGCGCCGCTGTAATAACACCCTTCACAAATACAAAAAAATTCTTGATTTGGATCGTGCAGTTTGTATGGTAGCTATATGCTATAGGTATTCGATGCACCATTGCTTTGGATAGTACCACATGCTAAATTTCTTGAAGATATCTCGTCAACTAAAAAGGTTTTCAATACAAACATCTGATTCCCATCGTTCAGTTTGTATGGCAGCTATATGCTATAGTGATCGGACCACCAAATGACCAGCTTCTTGGGTAGAAAAGAAATTCAGATAGATATCTCAAAAACTGAGGTACTAGTTCGCGTATATACGGAAGACAGACGGACATGGCTAAGTCGACTCAGCTCGTCATGCTGTTTATTCACATATGTACATATTATATAGGTCAAGTAAAAAGTTCGTTCGGTTTTTATCTAAGAGATGGCGTTATTGTCCATAGTACTAGTGTTGCGTGTTGCATCATGGCATACTATACGGCGCTGAAAACGTGAAACGAAAACGTGCTAAAAGTTTGTCTTTTACAGATTTTCGATTGATTGACTCAGTACGTTGTGAGCGCTCGTCAAAGATGGACACCAACAAAGGGAAAATTCGCTATATTTTAAAATTTTTCTTCGATCAAGGCGAAAAAGCCGCTTTGGCTGGCTGAAAAAAATGGGCCCGATACTGTAAACGAACGTGTTGGACAAAAGTGGTTTGCTAGGTTCCGTTCCGGTAATTTCGATGTCAAAGATGCACCACGCGTCGGGAGGCCTGTCGTCGAAAATTGTGATAAAACCATGGAAACCAGTGGAAACAGACCGTCACGTGAGCACTTATTTAATTGCTGGGGAACTAAAGATAAGCCAGAAAACGGTTTGGAACCATTTGCATAACCTTGGATTCAAAAAGAAGCTCGATGTTTGGGTGCCACACGAACTAATGCAAAAAAACATGATGGACCGAATTTCCATCTGCGAAACGCTGCTGAATCGCAACAAAATCGACCCGTTTCTGAAGCGGATTGTGACTGGCGATGAAAAATGGGTCACTTACGACAACATCGAGCGCAAACGGTCGTGGTCAAAGCTCGGGGAAGCGGCCCAGACGGTAGCCAAGACCGGATTGACGGCCAGGAAGGTATTGCTGTGTGTTTGGTGGGATTGGCAAGGAATCATCTACTACGAGCTGCTCCCCTATGGCCAAACGCTCAATTCGGCGCTTTACTGCCAACAACTGGACCGCTTGAAGGCTGCACTCATCCAGAAGAGGCCATCTTTGATCAACAGAGGCCTAATTGTGTTCCATCAGGACAACGCCAGGTCACACACGTCTTTGGTGACGCGCCAGAAGCTCCGGGAGCTCGGATGGGAGGCCCTAATGCATCCACCTTATAGTCCGGACCTGGCACCAAGTGATTACCATATTTTCCATGGCAAACGCGCTTAATGGTGAGAAGTTGGCCTCAAGAGAGGCCTGTGAAAATTGGCTCTCCGAGTTTTTTGCCAATATGGACGCAGCCTTATACGAGAAGGGTTTAATGAAATTGGCATCTCGTTGGTAACAAGTTTACGAACAAAATGGCGTATACTTAAATCGGACAAATGTACACAAAGTTATCATCTTTTGAAAAATCAATAAAAAAAACCGAACGAACTTTTTACTTGACCCAATATTTTATAAAGTCAGATAATAACAAGTTATTCGAAATTTTACATCGGAGTTTACAATAGGTTGTGGTGCCGCCCGTCAATAGGTTGAAAGTTTATGGTATATATTGCATATAGTACTGAAATTATGACCACCAAACTCGATGTCAACCAAACTTAGCTCTACCTTAGTTGTTTTATTTTTTATACTCTCGCAACCTGTTGCGACAGAGTATAATAGTTTTGTTCACCTAACGGTTGTTTGTATCACCTAAAACTAATCGAGTTAGATATAGGGTTATATATATATAAATGATCAGGATGAAGAGACGAGTTTGTCCGTCCGTTCGTGCAAGCTCTAACTTGAGTAAAAATTCAGATATTTTTATGAAACTTGGTAGACATGTTTCTTGGTACCGTAAGACGGTTGGTATTGCGGATGGGCGTAATCGGACCACTGCCACGCCTATTATCAAAAACAAGTAAATTGCCATAACTAAGCTCCGCAATAAGATACAAGACTGTTATTTGGTACACAGGATCACATTAGGGAGGGGCATCTGCAGTTAAATTTTTTTTAAAGTGGGCGTGGTCCCTCCTCTAATAGGTTTTAATGATATCTCCTAAACCGCTAATGCTATAATAACAAAATTCACTGGAAGCAAATGTGTTTAGCACTTCTATTGACGGTGTGAAAATAGTTGAAATCGGGTGGCAACTCCGCCCACTCCCCATATAACGGTACTGTTAAAAACTACTAAAAGCGCGATAAATCAAGCACTAAACACGCCAGAGACATTCAATTTTATCTCTGGGATGGTATGAGATGACTTTATAGGAATCGCTTTCAAAATTAGACAATGGGCGTGGCACAGCCCACTTTTAGGTGAAAACCCATATCTTGAGATCTGCTTAACCGATTTCAACCAAATTCGGTGCATTATTTTCATGTTTCTATGTCATAGTGCGAAAATGGGCGAAATCGGACTACAACCACGCTTACTTCCCATATAACACCATTTTAAATTCCATCTGATTCTTTCACTTTCCACTATGCAAATCAGGCAACAATGACTGTATCCCGAACTTTGCGTGAATAATACGTTTAAAGTATGCCACCTTGTGACCAATAATTGTCTAAATCGAACCAAAACTGTTCAAACCCCTAAGTACTAAATATATAAAAATATCAGTCAATCCACAAAGAAATCTCAAACGAGTATACCATTTGACTTTGCGAGAGTATAAAATGTTCGGTTACATCCGAACTTAGCTCTTCCTTACTTGTTTAAAAATGTTTTTCTTGCTGCGTTGTTTTTGTAGTTCTCCCATGTAGGATTATATGTATACAAAAAAAAAGTTTTGTATTAATGCTGTCGCAGTTGTTTCCACTAAAAATGACAAAAAATAAATTTATATATCTTGTACTTTTGCTTCAAAAAATATAAAAAAGATTTGTCATAGATGAATTCTGTAATTAGCATAATGATGAGTACGCATCACTTACTCATAAAGTAAGAATACACTTACCATTAATAGTAATCTTTTGTTTAAAAATAATCTTACTTTTAAGTTATTGCTACTCCTTTTCAAACTCAGCAAATATTTTGGTGCTTCTTACCTCTCTCCTTAGTCAAGGAGTGTCTGTCCTCGCTAGAATTAGCATCAGGCTACTTCAATATCAGGCTCGTTTGGGTGCCTGGTCACAGCGGAATCGCTGGGAATTGCAAGGCCGATGAGCTGGCCAGGGGGGGTACCCTTGCCCCGCTCACATCGGAATGGGATCGAGTTGGTTCTCCACTAACGTCTTGCATTCTCGCTCTGGACCAATGGACCTCGCAGGAGCTCAGCAGACGCTGGTCGGCGACCAGCTCCTGCGCGACTGCGTGATCCTTCTGGCCGAGAGTGGAGCGCAGGAGGTCGGGGGATCTTCTCGCCTTGAACAAAGTTCACCTCGCCGCCATGGTAGGAGTTCTCACTGGGCACTGTCCAATGGGAACTCATGCGGTGCGGCTTATAATACTACCCGAAGGCAGTTGTCAAAGCTGTATGGAGGAGGGTGAAGTGGAAACATCACTTTCTCCTCCATTGTCCGGCTTTTGCTAGGTTGAGATTGAAACATCTCGGCAATCATACTTTTGGCGGTCCAGAAGATCTGGCCGAAACAGATATTGGCCATCTCAACAAGTTTGTCATAGGCACAAAGCACTTTGTCGACATGTAAGGGTCTATTGATCCGACTCATAGGAGTTTTGGGTACCACAACGGAACGGCGTTTAAGCTGTCCAAGTGTGATCCTTCTTAGGATCGACCCGCTAACCTAACCTAACCTAACCTACCTCTCTTCTTCTGCATATATTGCATAGTTGTAAAGTCATATTAACGAGTAGTCCACACTACACTTATAACCGATATTAATTAAGTTTCTTCTGGTCCAAATCTCCCGAAAAATTTTTTCTTGATAGCAGTTAGTTACAGAGACTTTAATTTTTGAAAAATAACAAATCTCATTTCTAATATTTTCTTAAATATTAAAGATTTTTTTTCTTAAAGATTTTGCTCAATTTTACCCTAAATGACGGTAAAAAATGAAGTCGATTGAAAAAATAACATCTGTCTTTAACTCATCTCTTCACGATCAGCACAAAATCAACACGTTTCTTATGAAAATCTTACGCGATCGATTCACTCGATCCTTTCAGAGTCTATTTATTTACATTTCCTTACGCGCCGCCCTGTCTGATGCGAGTGGTGCGTTACATTCTTACATACATAAATGCAAATTGCTACAACATTTCACAATAAAAGTTAAGTAAATAAATTTAAGCAAGAATGTGTATAGATTTGCATATAAAAGTACATAAGAGCAATTAAATCTGCAAAAAAACCGCAATGCGTTATAGCCATGTATGTGTGTGCGTATTTCTAGCTAACATTGCGGTCAACAAGCGCACACAATGCGAGCTGTCAATCTCAGCAGAGTAGCCCAGCCCAGCGCGCACCCCACACCCCACACGTGCAGCAGTTTTTATGCTCTCACGCAGCGAAATCAAATTCGTATTATTTCTCAAGCTGTGCAATTTTCTGCTCAATGCAAATACTTTATCCACACGCACACATACTTATGTGTGTACAATGACCAACAGACGCTTATTGTTGTTGTTAAATCAGTCAGTATTATTATTATTATTGTAATCATTAGACGATTGCAACGCTCGCATTTGAATAGTGAAAACTGCATTAACAAACTGACACAGCATAAAATAGAAATAATGCGTGCGCTGCTTAACACAGCATAGCATAGCACAGCACAAAGCAGCGTCAATGGAATGAACGGCAATAGAATGAACTTTTTCATTGCCAAACAAAAGCGCAAACCGGAAGAGCTAAAATGCTCATACAAACTACTACATACATACATGTATGTAAGTAAGTGTGTGTGCGGTCAATAGAATTGTAAAACAGGCGAATTTTTGCTGTAACAAGTGCCAAGTGCACAACAATAACAACCACATAGCAGCTTCGAAACTGTCTTGCGTGATGCGGCAGTTAACAAGTGGCCCAGGGTGGGGCGCGTAGTGGCGTGTGGCGCGACTGAATGCCACCTGGCCGCGTGTGAGCCACTGCTCTTTGGCAATTAGCGAAAAATTGTTGAGAAATTAACAAAATGAATTTGTTGTGCGCTATTTAAGTTGCTAAATGAATTAGCGGTTTTGTTGTGGCGAGGGCGAACATAATGCATGTCTTTATATATACATATAAAAATATGTATGTGTATATGTAAGTATTTCGTTGTGAAAAGGCATTACCAGGAAAGGTTCACCGAAAAATTTATTTTTCTTACAGATTCAGAAAATGCGAAATTTTAGTAATGCACGTTTTTGGTTTTATAAAACTTGCTTTTTTTATGCTCTGTCACGACCAACACCGCGTTTCTCACTTCTGGTCATTCTTGCCCGAGTGCCCATTTTCGAATTTTTTTATATAGTCTAGAATGCGTTGCGAATAATGCGTTAAAAAAATAGTTTAATTAAAATTTTAATCAAAAAAAAAATTTTTTATAATCCTATATACGAGATTAAAAAAAAGTTGTAATCCCGCATATCGAATTAAAAAAATAAAAAATTTAGTCCCAAAAACCGGATTAAAAATTAAAAAAAAAAAAATTAATTCCAAATATGAGACTAAAAAATAAAAAAAAATTTTTATCCCATATACCGGATTAAAAAAATTTTTAATTCCAAAAACATGATTAAAAAAAAAAATGTTTAATTCCACTTACCGGATTAAAAAATAAAAAACCATTTTAATCCTACATACCGGGAATGAAAGAAAAATATTTAGTCCCACATACCGAATTATGAGACAAAAAAGTTTTAATCCCCTTTTTGGGAAAAAAATAAAAAAAATTTAAAACTTAATCCCAAATACGGGATTGAAAAAAAAGTTTAAACCCGCATACCGAATTTAAAAATAAAAAAATGTGGAAAACGGTTGGCCTCAAGGGCCATCCCTGCAACTTCCCGCTAATTTCATACGTTAACGTTCAAATTTCGCTTTTTTCACCGCTTTTGAGTTTAAAAGTTTAATGGGAGTTTAATATAACACTATTTCCCAAATTTCTCAAAGACTAATCAATTTTGGTGATTTCTTTCGTTAACGATATCTCTCAAGTAAAGCAACCGATTTTTTTGCGGTAAACGATGTGTTTCTTCAAGGTTTAGAACTGATTAGTTTTTGGTGTCGATCGGCCAAGAAATTCGAAAAAAACGTTTTTTCAAAATTTTTATTTTTGAGATTTCTCGAAATCTACTGGTCCGATTGGGTCCAAACTTACACGAAATTCAAGTGCAATGAAACCCTTTGGAATGCCGTTTATCGGTTGAGCCGTTTAAAAGTTATAAGGGGTTTACATACATCCCCACACACACACATACATCCACACATACATACAGACATACGGACATCATTGTAGAAATGTTCGGGGAAGCTTCCTCGACCCTCAGAACGTCGAAATCTGTTGAGAACTCTGCAAGAATTTGCAAAATGGGGGGAAACCAATAACTTCCCGATTGAGTGCAGACCAGGTTTGCAAAATTTAATCGCAACATTGGGATTAAAAAATGAGAATCTAATTTTTAATCCCAACATCGGGATGATTTGAATTAAAAAATTTGCAACCCTAATGCAGACTGATTTTATTTCGGGAGATCAGGAGTAAAAAAATTTTTTAGCAACCCAACAATTTTTCTTATATAAACAATAGAGAAATAGAGCTAAGATTTTGGGGTTTAGCCTAAGTGAAATGGTATGTTGAATAGCTATGTCTAATACATAATACTTTGAACGTATGTGTAATTAAAGCGATTGAACTTACAATAAAACCTTAATGGCACACCCAAGAGCTCTAAAAGAAGTCCCTTGAGGCAAATTCTTACATCACATGGGAGGAAATCACTCTCAATACACAGGTTCAATGAGCACTTCAAGTGTTTTGCAGCTTACAACATTGCTATAAATAATAGATGTTGCGGAAATCGTTCTATATTTAACACTAGCTGAACATATGTCAAGATAAAGATCAAGTTGATGTTGACTCTACAAGCTTAAATCTTGAACATTTTTCTAAATTTAGTGACTATTTCATCATGACACATTTTTTATTTGCATATTTTTCTAATTTTTTGTATGAAGCCACTGTAAGCTCCTGGGAGCTTACAAGCAACGTATCCCGCGTAGTTCATTTCCCGCGTATTATCTATTTTGGGTCACATACTACCACATTCACTTGAGCACAGAAGCAAAAAAAAGAAAAAATTAAATAACAAGAAACATGTTAATTTCGGCTGCACCGCAGCTATAATACCCTACACACGTCCATTTCTTATAAGTCAGCTTGTAAGGCAGCTATATGCTATCTGAACAATTTGCTCGAATGTAGCCTTGCTTTGTACAACAATTGATGCTAAATTTTAGGACGATATCTTGTCAAATAAAAAAGTTTGCTATATAAGAACTTGATTTTGTTCATTCAGTTTGCATGGCAGCTATATGCACCACTATAGCATAGTACATATAGTTGGCTCCAACAAATGAGCAGCTTTTTGGAGAGAAAACGACGTGTGCAAAATTTCAGACCGATAACTCGAAAAGTGAGGGACTATTTTGCGTAGATGGTACACAGACAGACAGAAACATGACTAAAACGACTCAGCTCGTTACGCTGAACATTTGTATATATAATTTATAGAGTCTTCTATATAACCCGCTGGCTATGACAAATTTCGTGGCAAACTTAATATACCCCGTGCAAGGTATAAAATTCGAAAGCAGACACAATAACAAAATTAGAAGAGATTTAGCGAAATTTCATTTGACCTATCGGCAATATTTACACTAACTACTTAAATAAATATATATATATTATATTTCCCCGGAACACTTTCAAGCAGTTAATTAAATTAACCTTCGTTGCTTGTGTGCGCGATTTTGGCACGAAGACAAAATGCCCAACTTGTGGAGACATGCCACAAAGTGAAATAGATCGAGGAGAAATTTACTTTAAATTGGCAATTTGAGATTTATTTTTAAACGCTTTGCTCCACGCGCAGGCGAATGCAACGCTGATTTTGGCACACGCAAGCCGATTGATGTTCTTCGCCATCTATGACAAAGCCAATAAGCAGCCGGTCCACACCACAGGCAGTTGTTGGCGCAAGCTAACTGCGTAAGCCAAACAAAACGCCAAGCAAAAAGTTGAGCAAAGTAAAACATTTAAACGCTAATGAACGGACTTTTCCATTTTGTGTGTGTTGGCGCTAATATTGACATTTCTCAGACATTAAATACGCAAACAAGCGGGAAGCGCTGATTTTTGCCGCTGCGCGCGATTGAAGTAGCCGCCTTTGGCTGGAGATCGCCAAGATTTGCCGGCTAGGCGAGACTTCTACATCCTTAATTGTGTAAATATATACATACACTTGGCTGCAGCAGCGCTTGTATGTATTTATGTGCATGTATATGCGTGCCTATGTGTATACATATGCCATATGTGTGTCAGTTTTATTTATAGACTGTCAAATTTATTATATGATTTGCAGAATTTATGGACGAACAATTATTGCGGCATATACATACATGCATATATGGTATATAGCTGTGTGTGTGTATTTATGATTATGTACAAATATGTCGGTGTCAATGAATGTGCATCATACGCCCCGCCCAACTGCTACAGCTACTCACTTTATATACATTTATGTATATATATGTGGGTGTATATACTTAACATATTATATAAGTGTGCGTATTAGTGATTGTGCATGTGTGCGGCACTCATAGCATATTAGGCGCTGCCAAAGCAGTGCAAATAATTATAAGTACAAATTAAGTGCGCAATTTTCGAAAAATGCTCTGTTGACATACAGCGAATACTCGAACACGAAAACGCTAATAAAAATAAGCAGACTTCAAAAATCTCAAAAGCAAATGTATTTTAATGTATACAGCTGTGCAGATGTTGAGTGGCGCCTTTTGTGGCCTAAATTTGCTGAAGGCTAAGAAGTCAGTAGTGTTGCTACACACCTACCATACATAAATATTGTATATGTGTAATTATATATATACATACACACCTACATATATAAACATGTTATCTCTATAAACAACAATGTATGAAATACATATAGTATGTATAAACAATGTGCAAACCGAAGAGCTGCATGCTCTTAACGGTTCTGTGCTCTAGTTGAATTTTAGTATTGTGTGTGTATATTTTGCATATTTGATTGAGAGATTATCAAATTATTTCAAAATATTTTTAAAATATCTAAATTTATTCTATAATAATCTAATTTGCATAATAAAATTTTAATATTGCGCAAATCATTTTCGCGCTTATCGCGCGTAAATTTCTAATTGAATTATTTTATAATTGCCAACTCACACATACATTCGCATGAAAAAATGCAAGTGCATATTAATGTCTATATTTACATACGTATTTATGTGCATATGTCAATAGGCGATCGACAACGCCGTGGCGAAAATCGTCTATAAATGCAGCAGCTGTTTGATTGACACGTGCAAATGTTGGCAGAGACTTGAAATGAGAAAATTACAGTGGACAAAAAAAAATTAAATACATACAAACAAACTTGTTTATATATATGTAAATATATACATACATATGAAAGCATTACATGATTTTTTCACTAGCTTTTGAGAATGGCGCAGATAAAAATCAACAAATCTGACATAACTATTTCCTCAAATATATAAAAATAATATTTTAGTAAAATTAAGTTAGAAAATTAATAAAATATTAAAAAAAAAAAATTACATTGTATTTGCAAAATGTTCACATAAATTTGTTTTATTGCACTAAAAATAATTTATTTAAATATTTTAAAAAATTTTCTATTAACTTTTGTTATTGCTACCATTTGGCTGGTAGCTACTGTTATTTCATAGCGTCTGCTAATAAGCATTACTGGCGCCCCGTAGGCACTGCGAAAAACCGCAGTGATCTGATACCACAACAGTTCTGCTTACGGATTTGTGTTTAAATAATATAAATTAGCTAATTTACAATAATATTGAATATGTGTAGCAAAAGATTGAGTAATACTTTTTTTATTGTATCAACGAAGGAAATGTGCGCAGTAATTAATACTAATTTCAAAAGTTAAAAGTTACAATAGTATTTGCACGTAATACTGAAAGTGAATTGATCGGCGAAAGAACTGCAAACATTTCATACAAGATTAATGCTGTCATAACTTGAATTAGAATATGATTTCAGCGTCACTCACTTTGCAGTACATATTGAGTATTAAAAATTAATGCTTCAATTTCTGTTTTGTTGATAAATTAACTCACTTAGACTTGTGCGGTGTAGTATTTAATTGAATTTTTGTTTTTTTCTACTTCAACTAATTCGCCCAAACCTCAAAGTTCTGATTTCTAACTAACTCGACTTAATCTCAAAAAACTTTAATTGTGGCGTTCAACTTAAAGCAAGCAAAATTTAATCGCAGAAAAATACACACATACTGTGAAATAATAATTAAAAAATTATAAACAACTTTTTTAGATCCGAAAAATGCAGAAACAAGAAATCAGTTGATACATATTTGGGTCAGCGGCAATAAAACGACAGCTATCAGTCGATAACTGCCTGCATTCTTGGCTTTGATAACAGCAATAACCTAGCATTAATAATATTAACGGGTCTAAAGCACCTCCCGGAGACATTAAATCGTGTACTTACATATATACTAGGGTGGATAAAAAAAGCAATGCTTTTTCTGCTTTGTACACTAAAAAATTGGTTGATAGACGCCTTTAAGAAAGACTCTTCCAGTATGAGCTCTTAATTGTAGCGGAAAAGTAATCCGCCTAACGGTTTTACGGTCTTCTATTTTTTTCTTGTTATCAGATTCAGAAAAATTCATATCTCGCTTCCAACTACTTGAAAAAATTTCTCGTTTCATAGATTTTGTGGGAAATTGAATGCTCTACATAATGGTCTCTCACTGTTTTCATAGACCTAACTGTTTAAAAGTTATTAACTTTTGAAGTTTGACTATTTTAAGACAAATTTGTTTTTTTCCTTTTGAATTTTATAACTCAATGAAAAAGCATCATTTTTAATCGCAAATTTTATAGATTTTGTAGGAAATTTATTGCTCTGCAAAAATGGTCTATTTTTTCTCTTTTTTTGTTGTTGTTATAGCGGCATAATTCTGTCGAGTTGACAGTCCTTGACCGGATAAAATCCGGGTCCGTTCCGGTTACGTAGACCCGACTGTCGTGGAACGGCTTTTTGTTTTGTATTTTCCTTTGATTGGTATTGATGTTTAACGATGAATATCTCGTAAACGCTTAAATTAGTTGAAAAACTAGTCAAACCATTTTTGTAAAGCATTAAATTTTCTACAAAATCCATAAAACGAAATATGTTTTCAAGTAATTAGACGCGAGATATGAATTTTACTATCTGATTACAAGAAATAATATAAAACCGTTAGAGAGAGAGAGCCTCTCTATAAACCAATTTTTCAGAATACGCAGCGAAAAAAAAACATTTGATTTTTTGACACACCCTAACATATATTTCTTTATATATAGATATTAATAGAAATTGATATTAGTGCATGCAGCGATAAAATTAATTTTATTATTATTTCTAATAAATTTTGGCGTTATTAAATTTTTATGGAGCGCAAATAAAACAAAAATCCGCTTTACACCACACTTTTGATGTGAAGTGTACTTAAAAATTCATAATTTAATTTGCGACTCTAATGGAATCGTCAATAAAATAATTATTATAAAAATTGCTTAATATAATATTAATTATTATTTGGAGCAAGTGCTGGTGGCTATCGCTTACGCACAAACGAGCATTTCGTCAGTAATATATATCAGATTAAGCGCGCATTATTAAATTTGAACATAAATTAATTATTCATATTTCTTACTAAAATAGTTGCTAACCATAAATTTTTGTTGTTGCTAAAAAAAAAACTATTTTTTTATTTCTTATCACCATTTGTATTTTAATTGCAATATACAAACTGAACAAAGTCTATTTAAAGCCAAAATTTTTTCCAAATATATTTCTTATATACATATATACATATGTGTTAAATGCCGACATATATGATAAACATGTTTCTGCACTAATCTAGTTTGGGAAAAGACGTGCTATTTTCAAACTACATATACCAGCTTTACTCCAACGAGGAATCAATAAATTTTCAATATTAGCGTTTTATCTCTACTTAAACATACAATGCTTCCATAATTTTAGCATAACGGTATCTGTAAATCATTATTATTGCCACACAATGCGTGCTTAAAGAAATACCAACAAAAGTGCACGCCTATTTAGGGCAAATATGATAAGAGCGCATGCTTTGAGTGGCGAGCGAGTGGTCATTAAACGATAACGGAACACTGATACTCGTGCTATTTACTTTGAATACTTCTAGATTAAGTGTTAATTGCTGCAGTTGTAAATGCCCGAGCATGCTTGAAAATTAAACAAACATACATATGTATTTATAGATCTACAACAACAATAGATATAAAATTCAAACAAAATGAAAAAAAGGTACGAGTATATCTTTTATGGAGAGAAAAAAAGCAAATCACATCATAAGCAACACTTCAGAAGACTCTTCACCAAGTGAAACTAGCGACTATCTGCTGGACATTTCATAACTTGTGCGCATGCGTTACTCATACTCATATATACTTGAAGACAGAGCAATAAAACTAACAGTATATTAAGCGACTCGTGCGAAAGGTGATCTATGCGTTTCTGCTGGGCGTATCTATACTCAATGTAGGCATGTAATTAAGTAATATTTATTTTTCGTGTGCATTTTGGGCTGTCCGAGTTTTTGCAGTTATTTTTAAAAACAGAGATGAATGTTTCAAAAATATGGAGAGTGCTAGAATGTTTACAAAAGTTGCTCTAGTTTTTTTATATTAGTTCCTATAATATTTTATAGCACATCCACGTGTTAGTTCAACATCCTCTATCTTCTCGGTGTGGTGATTACATTCTGTTGCACTCGTTTCTTCTTGCGTAAACTAATTTGTCGATTAATCTGAGAATTCGATTGACCTTTGTAACACCCACAAGCTAGTTTTTATTATATTTGGTTATTTCACGTTCTATATAATATAGTAGTATATACTATAATATTTACAGTTTGTTTTTTAAACCCTTTTGCCAATAAGTCGTAAATTCAATAAATATTAAATCGAAAATATTGAAAATATTATGCACAAGCTTTTTACGAGCAAACCCCACTATAGTTGTGTAGAAGTGCATAAACATGGAGAACACCCACATATGCCCAACCATCCTCTTGCCGTTGTAAATTTCCAGACTTGTCAATAGATTGTAAAATAAAAATAAAATATAAAAGTTAATTGGCAAAAATCTTAATAGAAAATTTGTTTATTTTTCTATTTGCGCCGCTTTCATATTTACTAAGCCAGCAGTGAAATAAATCCGGCCGTTGTCAGTACACCGGCGCCACTACGATTGCTTAATCTTAATCGCATCGAGTTCAATAATACGAGTATATCATGATATGTGTGTGTGTTTTAGATTTATAATTAATTGAAATATTAGACAACAAATAAAGTGACTACGGGGGGAAAAAACTCAGCATTGTTTTGACAATTTTAGATTACTGTAAATTGCTGACTGTTCAGAAATGTTAGTGCGAACATCACATGCTTGACTGATCCGCTGAAAATAATATGTAGATTACATGATCTGTCAATCTTTTTGTTATTGTTGCGATTTATTTAGTTCATACTCTAATGCTAAGGTTAAGGGTTATTTTTGAAGTGCAAATCGTACTTCTGTAGTAGATGTTATACTTTGTGTTTACTTGTGGAGGCAAATTTTGTTGCACGATTTCACATGTTACATACATACTTGTATGTACATATATTGTTTATGAATTTGCATACATACTTGTATGTACATATTATGTTTAAGAATTTGCATATAAATACATACTTATAATATTTGTATGTTATAACACATTTTTGTCTATGCAAATGTGACTACCACCATATGAAGGACACATGAGTTGATTATCAATAGCTGAGGGTGAAAGTAGATATATATGTATATATATATTGAATTGTATGTTTCTTATGATAATTAGTTGGAATTTCTATACTTTTTGATGACATATGCTATTTTCCTGTGTTGGCAAAGTGTTTATTATTTTGAGGCGGCAGCTAAAGTGGCTCTGACGGTCAGCTTATAAAATATAAACTCTCTCTTTTAGTTCTCTAAAATACCACTTTTGGTCTTTCTTACCCTGTTATTTCCAGAATCCAACATATTCGAGTATAAAAATACCCACATATGCTATAAATGTGATAAAATTTTTTGTTTGCCAAAAATAAGTTTATTCTGAATTGAACAATCGTCAGCTAATAATGACGTATTTAGAAATGTATGTGGTAGTTAAGTGGACTCTTTCTAAGCTCATAAACATGGTGACTCGCCACTTTTCTGTTATTTATGTGTGAATTATGGGAGCGTGGTCAACATTATTATTCACCATAAATTTCAAAAAAAAACTTTCAAAAGCAACAGCTTCACAACGTTTTCAGAAAAGTGTATGTGGCTTTGGCACGCACTATTTATTTTGAATTTTTAGTTTTAAGTTTGCCACGAAGTTTGTAACATCGAAAATGAAACGTCGGTGACCCTATAAAATATATATATAAACGATCAGCATGATGAGCTAAGTCGATTTAGACGTGTCCGTCTGTCTGTCGGTCCCTCTGTCTGTATATACGCCGAACTAGTCTCTCACTTTTTGAGATAAAAATATATGAAATTTTTTACATGTTCTCTTCTCATAAAGAAGCAGTTCATTTGTCGGAACCGCCGATATCAGACCACTATAGCATATAGCTGCCATACAAAATGAACGATCGGAATCAAGTGCTTGCATGGAAAACAATTTAAATTTGCGAGATCTACACGAAAATTCGCATGGGTTATTGCCTAAGGCAATAATGTCATCTCCAAAGAAATTGTTCCGATTGGTTCATATAGCTGCTAAACAAATTGAACGATCGGAATTGAGTTCTTGTAAGGTACCTTTGTATTTGTGAAGGATATTATAGATTCGGTGCAACTTTATCTTCTCGATTACTGCAAATTTATCCTCTCGATTACTCACCATAAATCAGAAATATATTCCCACAAAAATATAAAATAGATATCCTAGTGCGGAATATATAATTTTTAATTAAAAATGTTTGAAAATCCACCAAAGTGCGTTATGCGCTTTTCAGATTGTGCACAAAATTTACAATTTATAAATAAATTTGTATAGCACTACAATGTAGGAATGTTATAAAACATAAAAATTAAATTAAATCAAAACTCAATATTATTTTATAAAATTATTTTTTAATAATTGGCGCTGGCGGTGTATACCCTGCTAATTTCGAAACGTAACAATTGAATAGTTTGAACAGTTTAATTAAGTGCTGCTGCTGGATTTAAAACTAAAGTGACAAATTTCATTATTCTCATGCTTTCAAGCTTTTGAAAATAAGTTCTTTTACGCCGTTAAACTTCCTTACCGTGTATTTAGTTCTATTTTTAGGCTTTGACAGCGTCCTTATTCGCCTACGCTTCTCTTATCTGCTGTCATTGACGTAAGTGGCTCGTTAAACAGCTGATTGCCACGGATTACTACAAATGTGTGGAAAATGTTCGATTATAGCAAAAAAAACAAAAAAAAAGGTTACTTAAAAATGCAACATAAAGCGAAAACAATGTGAAAAGTAAAAAAAAAAAAATAATAATAATAATAAAAAATAAAAACACTCTTCGGCTGACTTTGAAGGCAAAGTTTTTACTTTGGTTTCTTTAGTGGTGTATTTACAGTTTTTTGAACATTTTGTAGCCTCTCCACTTCAAGAAACAAGCCCCTTTCGAAAAATATTAAAAAATGCTAACCCTTACTTTCCGAAATGTATTAATTTTCACTCCAACTTGTGTTATAATTACCTTATAGCAAATAAACGATTTGGCTGCGAACATTTTACATCGAACCTGTTAAAAAGCATCGTTGCATGTTCAATTTAATTACATTGACATCTGCTTCCGTTCAGATAGAGAGTACGAGGAAAAAACCCAAAATAGCAAACACTCAGAATCAGCTGATGAAAGCGTCAGAAATACATTTTACAGATTTCCATCAACGAGATCATAAATAATGAATTTATTTTTTAATACGCAAATTTTCTAAGGCATCTCATTCAATTAATTTTGATTTCATTCACAGCATTGTGAAATAGATAAGAATAATATCTTTTTTTCTATATATAATATAATAAATTTTTTTTCTAAAAAGCAGTGTCTAAGGCCAGCCAGTGTCAATGCTCTGGTCAGTAAAGCAGCAAAAAATTGTATTCTTGGTCGCACCTTGCATTAAAAATTATTTGTATTCTTAAAATTTTGCATCCCAGTACCCTCCAGCTTACCAGCATTGCATTCGCAGTGTTTTGGGCCCATTGATTGAGATACCGTAAAAGTATACACGGCAGCAACAATAATGAAGCAAAAATACCCATCAATCATGAAACAAACAAAAAAATAAATAAATTTAAACAACAGCGCAAAAATAATAAAAGTCAAGTAGCAATAATAATGAAATAAATTGGCGATTTTTCATATGATCTCTGACCCAGCAGCGCGGCAGCAAAACCCAGCGCTCTACATTTATAGCACTCGAGTATTTTTATTTCACGACACAGAGATTAGTAAAGTAGGGCGTGCGTACATAAACTCTAGGCGAAAGTTCCCAAATATTATTATATGTACAAATGTTTTTTATAAATTTATACTTACTATCAAACAATAGAATTTGTAAACATAATATAAATAGTCCTTAAGTAATCTTTTAATTGCCAACGAGCGTTGCCACTTGCAAAAGAAAATGTTTACTGACGGAAATAAGATAGTGTAAAATATTAATAACAAACAATGAAAAATCCATGCATAAAAATATCTTTTCTTTAGTGTAAATACACAAGCGTATCTCGGCGACCACACAGCCAGCGACTTGAAATTCCATTGTGAAAACCTTATCAAGACCGAAGAGTGCAGAAAAAACGTTGAACCGAGTTGCACACAAATGAATTGTAATCGATTGGTAAACGCCAATCCGACGACGTCTACAGACAAAGCTAAGTAAACTCTGCAAAAATAATAAATAAACCGGACTGGGCACGCGCGTATGTACGAGTATGTTGGAAGAAATTCCTATAAACAGAGACACCCACAACTAAGGCACATTACGCGCGTACACAGTTCCAATTACTGCTGCTCTGCAAGAATTCGTGGGTTCCAGCTACGCTTATGAAAAATATGCAAACATTTCCTTCAATTTTTATGCGTGGTCGTGTACGGCGACCCAAATGTTGCCGGCTCAGCGGCTGTTGTTGTTAGTGGGAAATGGCAATAAATCAGCCAAGGGAGCGAAACTACGGCAGTCAACTAGTCAACCGCAAGCAACAGTAACAGTTGTTAAGCATGCGACGACGATGTATTTTATTAAGGCACTTTTAGCCTAAAAAGAGCATAAGCTGGAAAAATTGCAACGCTTTGACGCAGGTATGCACATGCGAAATAATAAACATACGACAGTAATTCACGCCCACGCAGCCGCTGGTCTGCATATCTCACAAACAACGCGTTTATCTCCTTGCGGTTTGAGGCCAAACAACGTTTTGGCAGCGGAGCATGCGTGACTGACACGATGAAAATGCGAAAAAACGCTTGCAAATTCGTAGATATTTCTAATGACTTTTTATGTTGGCTTTGTGTGTGGTGCAAAAGTAACTGCTACTAATTTGGAAGTTCGGTTATGTTCACGTTTTACCCTCAAATAAAATAGTAAAATTTATGCGGTCGATAACTCATTTAAATGTTTCCTGCAACCGAATTTAACACTTACATAGTATGTTTATTGGAAATATGCTGCTGAATGTAAGCATAAATTCCCACGCAACTATTTGTATACAATTAACCTTAATACACACAAAAAGGCGAAGTATTGCACGTACCCACTTACCCAGAGGTCTCATCAGTTTTTTTCAGTAGAGCCATTTCTTCGATATTCTATATAACTGGTCCGTAAGATGGATTTGTTGTACGTTAGATCTAACTATTAAATCAAACCTTACTTTTTTGTTGTAATTTTATGAAAATTAAAATTTTTTGCATACAATAATAGAAAACACAGGCGAACGCTGCTTCTGCACCTATGACTTTCCATCATTCTACGTATTTTGCGTAAAAACAAATTCTCAGCACATTTTTTGATATACTCCCTAAATTAACTTTAAAATCTACACATTAACCTTAAAATAATAAAAAATTAAATTGTAAATTCACTAAATTTTTTTAGAAACAAAACTTCGCGTAAATTATAGGCTTTCCGGCGGAAAAATTAATGACAGCCTCTACACATTAGCTGGCAACGCGGGTCACATTAACCGTAGATACAGAGAACGTATAATTGCACAAGCGTTGGCAACACAAGAACAGCTGTTTTCTGTTTTGTAGCAGAGAACGTATATTACTCTGTTTATAGCCTATTTGTTGTCAAAAATCTTTTAGCACCGCCAAAAGCAATTTCTGCCTAAATATTTTGCAAAAATGGTGAGTTTTTTTCTACAGTATTAAATAAATAACACACGTATTACTTTTTGTACTTTAATGTAGTTGCAGACAGCATAGAATAGTTGTAAAATTATATGGTTTTTTGTTTGTGTTAAAACATTTGATAGTTATATACAATAAACGAAAGTATCCAGCCCGTGAAGAATAGTGAAGATTTTATAGACAGTTAACCAGCTCATAGCACTTACAACATGTCCATGCTTCTTTCGTCAGCCGATAGTTGTGCACGTTTACCACCCCACGAATGGAATCTCTCAATTTAATTACATTGACATCTGCTTCCGTTCAGATAGAGAGTACGAGGAAAAAACCCAAAATAGCAAACACTCAGAATCAGCTGATGAAAGCGTCAGAAATACATTTTACAGATTTCCATCAACGAGATCATAAATAATGAATTTATTTTTTAATACGCAAATTTTCTAAGGCATCTCATTCAATTAATTTTGATTTCATTCACAGCATTGTGAAATAGATAAGAATAATATCTTTTTTTCTATATATAATATAATAAATTTTTTTTCTAAAAAGCAGTGTCTAAGGCCAGCCAGTGTCAATGCTCTGGTCAGTAAAGCAGCAAAAAATTGTATTCTTGGTCGCACCTTGCATTAAAAATTATTTGTATTCTTAAAATTTTGCATCCCAGTACCCTCCAGCTTACCAGCATTGCATTCGCAGTGTTTTGGGCCCATTGATTGAGATACCGTAAAAGTATACACGGCAGCAACAATAATGAAGCAAAAATACCCATCAATCATGAAACAAACAAAAAAATAAATAAATTTAAACAACAGCGCAAAAATAATAAAAGTCAAGTAGCAATAATAATGAAATAAATTGGCGATTTTTCATATGATCTCTGACCCAGCAGCGCGGCAGCAAAACCCAGCGCTCTACATTTATAGCACTCGAGTATTTTTATTTCACGACACAGAGATTAGTAAAGTAGGGCGTGCGTACATAAACTCTAGGCGAAAGTTCCCAAATATTATTATATGTACAAATGTTTTTTATAAATTTATACTTACTATCAAACAATAGAATTTGTAAACATAATATAAATAGTCCTTAAGTAATCTTTTAATTGCCAACGAGCGTTGCCACTTGCAAAAGAAAATGTTTACTGACGGAAATAAGATAGTGTAAAATATTAATAACAAACAATGAAAAATCCATGCATAAAAATATCTTTTCTTTAGTGTAAATACACAAGCGTATCTCGGCGACCACACAGCCAGCGACTTGAAATTCCATTGTGAAAACCTTATCAAGACCGAAGAGTGCAGAAAAAACGTTGAACCGAGTTGCACACAAATGAATTGTAATCGATTGGTAAACGCCAATCCGACGACGTCTACAGACAAAGCTAAGTAAACTCTGCAAAAATAATAAATAAACCGGACTGGGCACGCGCGTATGTACGAGTATGTTGGAAGAAATTCCTATAAACAGAGACACCCACAACTAAGGCACATTACGCGCGTACACAGTTCCAATTACTGCTGCTCTGCAAGAATTCGTGGGTTCCAGCTACGCTTATGAAAAATATGCAAACATTTCCTTCAATTTTTATGCGTGGTCGTGTACGGCGACCCAAATGTTGCCGGCTCAGCGGCTGTTGTTGTTAGTGGGAAATGGCAATAAATCAGCCAAGGGAGCGAAACTACGGCAGTCAACTAGTCAACCGCAAGCAACAGTAACAGTTGTTAAGCATGCGACGACGATGTATTTTATTAAGGCACTTTTAGCCTAAAAAGAGCATAAGCTGGAAAAATTGCAACGCTTTGACGCAGGTATGCACATGCGAAATAATAAACATACGACAGTAATTCACGCCCACGCAGCCGCTGGTCTGCATATCTCACAAACAACGCGTTTATCTCCTTGCGGTTTGAGGCCAAACAACGTTTTGGCAGCGGAGCATGCGTGACTGACACGATGAAAATGCGAAAAAACGCTTGCAAATTCGTAGATATTTCTAATGACTTTTTATGTTGGCTTTGTGTGTGGTGCAAAAGTAACTGCTACTAATTTGGAAGTTCGGTTATGTTCACGTTTTACCCTCAAATAAAATAGTAAAATTTATGCGGTCGATAACTCATTTAAATGTTTCCTGCAACCGAATTTAACACTTACATAGTATGTTTATTGGAAATATGCTGCTGAATGTAAGCATAAATTCCCACGCAACTATTTGTATACAATTAACCTTAATACACACAAAAAGGCGAAGTATTGCACGTACCCACTTACCCAGAGGTCTCATCAGTTTTTTTCAGTAGAGCCATTTCTTCGATATTCTATATAACTGGTCCGTAAGATGGATTTGTTGTACGTTAGATCTAACTATTAAATCAAACCTTACTTTTTTGTTGTAATTTTATGAAAATTAAAATTTTTTGCATACAATAATAGAAAACACAGGCGAACGCTGCTTCTGCACCTATGACTTTCCATCATTCTACGTATTTTGCGTAAAAACAAATTCTCAGCACATTTTTTGATATACTCCCTAAATTAACTTTAAAATCTACACATTAACCTTAAAATAATAAAAAATTAAATTGTAAATTCACTAAATTTTTTTAGAAACAAAACTTCGCGTAAATTATAGGCTTTCCGGCGGAAAAATTAATGACAGCCTCTACACATTAGCTGGCAACGCGGGTCACATTAACCGTAGATACAGAGAACGTATAATTGCACAAGCGTTGGCAACACAAGAACAGCTGTTTTCTGTTTTGTAGCAGAGAACGTATATTACTCTGTTTATAGCCTATTTGTTGTCAAAAATCTTTTAGCACCGCCAAAAGCAATTTCTGCCTAAATATTTTGCAAAAATGGTGAGTTTTTTTCTACAGTATTAAATAAATAACACACGTATTACTTTTTGTACTTTAATGTAGTTGCAGACAGCATAGAATAGTTGTAAAATTATATGGTTTTTTGTTTGTGTTAAAACATTTGATAGTTATATACAATAAACGAAAGTATCCAGCCCGTGAAGAATAGTGAAGATTTTATAGACAGTTAACCAGCTCATAGCACTTACAACATGTCCATGCTTCTTTCGTCAGCCGATAGTTGTGCACGTTTACCACCCCACGAATGGAATCTCTGCTTTTTACCCAATACGACGGAGTTGCGTTTTTCATCATGCTGCTGCTGGGATTTCATACGGCAACGATCAATAACAGCTTCCTTAATGATGTTGACAAAATCCATGTCGTTAAATTGTGCCATCAATAGTTTGAAAAAAGCCCAAATCTCACTACGTTGTTGGCTGGCTGTGCTACCCGTTTGTAGTGTTCGGAAAAGTGGCGCACTAACGGTGTCTTGTTCCTGTCTATATAAAGCTTCAAGCGGGTTAAGTGGATGTGAGTCGTAAGCGTCACAGACATCTTCAAAGCTTAAAATGGCTTGTAGTAAAAAGCGACGATATTTTGTAAGCTGATCTTCACATGTACTAAGCTCATCACCGACCGGCTGTGCCAATACATATACATTTTGGCAAAAGAAAATCAGCAAAGTAATAGAAAATATTGTATGGATGATGTACATGTTGAAGGAAGTAGTTGACAAAAAAGCCTGCAACAAAAATTATTTTGAAAATCACTAATGGCAGGCGTGCGATGTGCAATCACACTGTTATAATCACACATTTTCAAAGCATGTTTGCATTTCAGCGTTAACATTCAGTAAAACATTGAACTTTCAAATATTTAAGTTACCTTTAACGCTATTAATTGAGTATCAAAAGATTTGTTGCAACTTCCGTACACAATAAGAGGCCTATCAACCAATTAGGCTATCGGTAGGGCAAGTGCCGTATTATTTCCACTGGTATATAATTTTAAATGAAGTTATTCCGCGTTTTACCGAGCACAAACTGTGAAGAATTGAAAACCTACACGCATATTTATAGCAAAAATTATGAACGGGATCTAAGAATACAACCAACTCGCAGGCATACTGGAGGCAAATATTTATGTATTTATGTGTATGTGTTATTTGCATTTAAACACATATTTACGTTAACAAGAAAGGCATACAGTTAAATAATTACAGCTAACAAAACGGTAAATGCCAACGATTAGCACATTATAAAGAAGTGGAGTGAGGGCGTGTTTTTTCTAAACCGTTACACTTTATGCATTTCAAAATGATATACAAATAATTGTAGTGTGCTTTTTGGCGTTAACGCATGCTCCAGTGAGTGTTTGAGTGAAAGGGGTGTCGACAACAAACATGTATAATAAGCTATCCGCTGCAGAGACAGTTTGTACTTCGGGTGGGTGTTAGGCGTTTGTCTGATGTCTATGCACTTTTCTCCGACAAATTATCGCAAGCAACAAGTGTCATAAATTCTACGTTTATGCTGACAGTCAAGTATAGGGAAATTTTATTAATTGCTTCTCTACGAGTTAGCTAACAAACAACACTTGCACTGTGAAGATGAAAACTCAAATAAACATGCGCATATATATATATATACAAATATATACAAATATATTTACTTGCCTTTGGGACGCATATAAAGAGTGCTTAGAATATATATTTAATTAGCGCACTTCTTGGGAAGGAGGCAGGCTTGAAGTCAAATGGGGACCCATTGAAATAGCACATTTTGTACAGAAGTTCTTAGTGTGAGTTTACAAGAAAATATTGTTGAAAATGGTGCGTAAACCAATTTTCGCCATGCAGTTTAATGCCGTCTCTTCGTGTTAATTCTTTCAACTCATTGACTTGCTTTGTCGTTATTTAATTGCGCCGAATGTAATCAAAGTTAACTCATTTAATCACTTTCAATTGCTATTGCAGAAATTCCGCTTCTGTGGTGATGGCGACTGTCCCGACTGGGTGTTGGCGGAGATTATATCCACACTATCCATGCTGAACGCTAAGAATTTAGAGACTTTAGCTAGTTTGGTGGCCAAGAGAATTGTCGGCGAACAGTTCGAGGTAGGTTTAAACATTTCTACTCTATACATAAACCATACTACTCATATTCTATTTCTCTCATATTCTGCATACCCAGGAGAATGCTATTAAAGCCATAACAGCTGATTTGGCGAACGATGGCAAATCTGCTGTTGCTTGCATACATTACTTGCTCATCAATGCTTCCCGTCATGCTGTTAGTGAGGCGGTATTCAGCGAAGAGATTCAACAATTGGGTTTACCTAAGGAGCATGCTGCATCAATGTGTCGCGTCTTGGCGGCCAATGTGACGCAAATACGTCAACGCTTGCAGGACAAAGCATTTAGAAGTGAGTACTTTACTCTTATTAAGAATTTATATATTATTGCATTTCATACGCTTACGTTCTCGCTATTTTGTCTACTATAATAAACAGTTAATGAGCTCTCGTCAGTGCGTTATATTCCACCTACGCCAGAAAAGCCCGATAACACGGTTGGTTGCGTCAAATTCGAATTAAAAATCGCACAGGAGCTAATTGATGGGCTGCCAGAGGACACCACACATGTGCTAAACATTGAGCGGGCGAATGTTGCGGCCTTACTTGATGAGCTGAAGGAGGTGCGCTCTATGTTGCAGCAATATAGTTGGCGGCAAAAGGACAAAACGGATGTATAAAAGTGAAACTAATTTATTGTGGACATTTATTTACACGGTATTGAATTAAAAATGCATTTTGTAGTAGTAAAGTACTTAGACGTACTAGTAATTCTTCAGGGCATAAGTTAATAATTATTAGTTAGTATGAAAACAATTTATATCATGAAAGCATGATAAGTATTTATACTCATAAGTCTCGTTTACAATTAGAATAAATGCTTTTGACAGAAATTCCTGTTGGGAAAACTAATATTTCGCCATAATCGTAATATCGTAACTATTATTGTATACATCTTTGAAAGATAAATGGCAAGTACACAAAAATACATATACATATAGATTGCATTTGCATTTAATATAAAAAAACGTTATATCGTAGACACGAAAATGCTATAAAGAAGTCTTATGACAACACCAATATTGAGTCTGTTTTTTTGTGCTTGCATATATTGTTGAAGTATAATCACATTTTATTAACATTTTTATTATCGAATCGCTATATACATATATACACCATTTACATATAAATTTTTATAATTGTGTAGTAATCGATAAATTTTCTGCGGAAACGTGTTAAGCGACATCTAGTGGTCATAATCATAAACCTGGTGGCACTTGTGCTGCTCAATACGACAGGCCTAGCTTAGTGCAGCTATTCGCCGATAGGTGGTGTTAATATGAATTTTGGTTTAGTGGACACTTCTTTTGAAAGTTGTAGCAGAGTACTTGTTCTCTATGTAGGTATGTATGTATGTTCTCTGGTTGTATTAGAGAACTTGTAACAATTGTTGTATGTTCCTTTTGTTGTTGCTAGTTCCATTTGAGGAGTGCTGCTGAGGTGAGCGTTCCTTCCTTTATACAGATGCGATTGAGTGAACAGTTAGTTGAATTTTCTAGACTGGGTTACTGACGAACTAACCAATAAATTATCTATTGATGAATGACCCAATATCTGTTACCAGTCCCTGAAATTATTTAATATGGCAGTTACAAGCTGGTGGCAGGTCAAAAAGAGTGTGACAACATTTTAGAATTAGAGCGAAATCTCCGAATAAAGCATTTCGAGAATAACGTATTTAACAAAATTTAATTTGTTATAAAAAATTGCATATTTTAAAAAATTTTCAAAATGCACAAATTGGCTTCGGAGAAACAGAGCTTAGTTAAAAATGATCACGAAAAAATATCGCATTTTTGATTACAGCCAATGCTAATGGCCGCAGTGTGACAACAATAGGACCCATGTTTTTTTGGAGATGACAAAGTCAAAGACCTTCTACGGGCACGAGACTAAATTTTTTTTATGTCCAATAATATTTTCTGAAAGTGGAATAATATGTCAATTAAATAAAAAAATGTATCCAAATATGTTTTATATGTTAGATCCTCTGGAATCATTTCTCCTAAATATGCTCCGATTTGAGGTGCAACCCCTTAAGGGGTTGAATCCACTTGCAATACTGAAAAAATACGTATTTTGTTTGAAACGGCATTTTACGACTTTAAAAACAAAATGAATATAGAGAGAATTTAATGTACTTTTAGAATCAACGATTAATTTATAAAAATATTGTATCCGCTTGTTCTTATAGCCGATTTCCAGAAGGACCTCCGGAAAAAGGTGTCTGGCGGTGAGGAAGTTATTTCGGCGTCCAATTATGTGAAACCAAAAACCAATCGAATTTAGTATTATGATAGATGAATACAGGTAGGTATCGAAGGCATTATAAAAATTTTGATTTTTGAGCAAATGGCGGCTTTCCAAGCAAAAAAATTAATTTTTTGTGAAAAAATTTACATTTCAAAGTGGCTTAAAAAATCGAAATTATTGTCAAGAATCTTATAACTTCGATCATTATCTAAAAATTATATATAAAAATGTGGTGTGAAAATTTCAAGCCGGTTCAGCTATTTCCGAGAAATTTTTCTCACCGACTCTGAAAACAGCGTTTCGAGAAAAACGCTTTTAAAGTTTTGGGAGTCCATTACACTGAGTTATTTTATAAATTGTATTTATTATATGTAAAATAATAATACAAGTATTATTATACTAGGTAAGGAACACTAGCTTCAGAGGCTTTAAGCTCGTCTGAGTTAAAAAACTCTTACAACTACGGTCATATCTCCAGAAATATTTGTCGGATCAAGTTGAAATTTTCGGAGAATATTCTCAAATATATGTACATTCGAAAAATTGCAAACAAAAACAAAAAACAATTAATAATAATTATAATAATTAAAATTACAAGTGTATATAACCGCTTAAGGGGGTCAGCCTATGTGGCGGCCTGTTTTTGAGGATTTTTTTCTACGAGCAGTTAATAGATAGAGAAAATGGGCTCGCACTTCTGCCACGATGCCGGCTGATTGTCTTATCTGAATAGTTCATTCCATGCACTTACATGTGCTGAGTGTACCTTACAAATTTCAAGGAATTCGATTAAGCCGTTTTTGAGATACGTTGGAGGAAAGTTTGAAAAACACAGCTTTGATAAAAAGGAGAGTTAGCAACTCAGCGCTCCGAACAGCTTCTTCTTCTAACTGCTGTCTCTTTCAAACGACTTAGAATTTTTAAACATCATTTTATTGCCGATTCTTGACATGTTAAGAAAGCAACTCATAAAAAAAAAATCGATTTTTTGATTTGAGCCCATCACAAGGTGACCCCATTAATCCACCGGCAGCGCTGAAATCAACCAACCGTAGAGTTTTTGTTGTAAATTATTGATACTTGCGTAAATGAGAGTAAATTTTAGCGACAACGTTGTTCTACCAAAGTTTCTGTTTCGGTGGGTTGAAAGGGCGAATTAATGTCTAAGGCCCATTGTGTTGCAAAACAGAAACTGTCAGAGATAGTCTTCATCATTATAAAGTTTATTTGAATATGACTTATATATCTATGCCAATATTGTCTGTTCCCTTATGCAGCTGAATTTTTAATTTGGGGTTATGTTTTCTCTGCCTCCTTCCTACTTAACATTAATATAATAGATGAGTTAAAATTAGCCGTGCAATAAATGTTATTTTAGCGGTGCTTAAATTTATTAATTAAAAAATCTGCATTCTAACTCCCTTAACTCCATTCCCTCACCGAAACGGTAGTACCTTAGTTTTATAACGGAAAAGTCTTTTATCGCGATTTTATGGTTGAGCACACAAACACACACACAATTTTAGTGTGGCTAATAAAAGCGGCATAATTTTAACCCTTTTTTAAGCCCAAACCACGTGATGACACAAAGCAAAGCAAAAAATGCTCCGAAAAGGATAACAAAATTTAAGTGATAAACCAGCAATTTCAAGCTAAAATTATGCGTGAAATAACTGTGGGTGGCACACGCGCGCCGATGGAAACGAGAACAAATTAAACGTCGAATGTGACAAAAGTTATGCGACAGTTTGGGGTTAAAAAAGATAAAATCGCTATACGCTGGGCGCGGAAGTGGTAAATTAAGTGCCAGCGCAGGCGGCAGTGCAAATGAAGCGAGATTCGATAGTAAAAATGTAAAAATCGTGTACGCAAGTAGCGCATATTCCACAGCCCACTCAAATTACAAACGTAACACACACACACATACACACACACACACACACACGGCTATTAAATAAAATTCGCTTCCCTCACGGATGAGTAATTAAAAATTTTCTAGCTCACCAAATTGTGTTTTATTAAAAATGGAACACATTGCAGCGCTACACATACACACGCGCCTGCTTAGCTGAGTAAACAATAGCGCTGCGGGGTAGGTAACGCTTGAAATTGCCGCATTGGCAATTTTTTCAATTAAACATTTCACCGTTTGTCGCCGCTAATTTTCTGCAGTCGCAAGCGCTCGTTTTCCCCAAGATTTTGCTGCTGCTGTTACAAGCATTGCACTGCCCACGGGGCGTATACGCATTCACCTTGGCCGCTGGTCTGCAGTTGGCCGCAGCTGCTGTTGTCGCTGTCGCGAAAATGTCACCTCAATTAAATTTTTTCCGCACAACAAATTTCCATCGTTTTGTTTTTGTTTTAGTTTGTTTTTTTTTGTCCTTTTACATTTTGAGCGCTTAAATTCTGCACAGCGCCACTGGCCGCTGTCAAGGCGCGCAGCAGCAGCAGTCAAGTTCAGATGGCAACTTTCTTGTGATGTTTTTGGCGCAGCAAGTTTTAGCATTTTAGTACCCTTCAGCGCCCGCTCATACTCACTTGCTTTGTTTTTGTTTTTGTTTTTTCAAGTGTTTCAAGCATTTTTTTTTCTGCCTTGACGCATTTACTTGAAAATTACTCAACGTTGCGGCCACATGTTGCTGACATTTGACGCGTTGTTTCATTTGCGATTTCGCCTTAGTTTCGCGTCGCTTCGTTCGATGTTGAAAATTATTTTCTTAACGGATTTTTTCTCGCTCATTTACTTAGTTTTTATTGTCGCTTGATTTATGACTGAGAATTGCTTCGAAATTTACGAGTTCTTTCAATTGGTTTCACTTTATTTTGCTTAGCTTTATTTGTTCGCTTTCTTTAATTTACACGCGTTTGGTGCTGGTGTAGCGCCAGAATGACATCGACGTGTTACAGGTGTTGTTTCAGCACTGTACCTTAAAGCTGGCAATTTGTAATTTTTGTAAATGTTAGAGAAACCAATTGAGTAAGAAGAAAAATTAAGCGAATTTTTGTTTCAATCGCGTCGAAAGCTGGATTCGATTTTCTCAATATACACTTTTTAACATAAAGTTTCTATAACCTTAACTAGTTTCAGGTCAATAAGGCTCCTCCGATTGGCAAAGCTCGTTAATTGAAGCAAGATATTCTTCCTCTCTCTGTCGCTGGTTCGAAATATTATATATGTACCGAGAACCTTCAACACGGATCCGAAGTAGCTCATTAGACAATGTAGCCTTCTCCTAGTTGTGCTCATCGTTTAAGTTGTTTCAAATTGCTACTGTTCCGTCGAAAATATCTTTTTTACGATTGTTGATTTTAAGAGACGACAGTCTAAATAAATAAACTGGATAAACGCTGATTGCTAGAAGATCAAAAAGTACCACTACTGTGAAAAAACATACTTAAATAAAATAATAATGAGGAAATCATAAAATAGGCTTGCACCATCCGGACATTCTTTAAGGAGTTACATGAGTTTGGTCGAGCAAAATACGCATTATTTTCAATAATTTTTTTTCATATAAAAAACGAAATAGTTTATTCAAACTTTTTATTATTCCGAAGATACATATAGTATTTGATAAAGATTTTGTGAAATTTTCAGAGGAAAACTTTTGAAGGTTGTATCTCCAAACTATTACTGGGATCAACTTGAGAATTTAGCACAATATTCTAGAGATGTTATAAAATTAAATAAAACAATAACATTTTTTTTTTTATATTTTGAAGCCGTGAAATTCATGTAGCCCTTTAGGAAAAATTCTTTTAAAACTATTGTATCTGAGCTAATAATATTTACCACGAATTATTTTAAGCACATTTTTTTTAACGCATACATTACTTGATTATATTTACAACAAAAACAGCAATAAATATTGTATAAACTCCGCAGCGATTTAAAGTGTCAAAAATGTTATTCAAAATAATAACTTTCCACCCGCAAAAGCAAAAGCAATGATAATAAGTGCAGATAAAGTCAAATCTAACCGCCCTTCAGAGAGAGACATGATTAAGTTAAACCAATAATCATAGAAACCGCGAAAGCAGCTACGAGTGGCGAATGCTCGTGCATTAAGGTGAGACAATTCTACAACAAACTTAGTGACATATTTAAAACAAATGATGTCTAAAACAATTTTATATCGTCAACTGTACTTGTATGTATGTAATTTGCTTTTTCGCCACAATATGCGATAATACGAAATTCGTATGACCTTTTAGAACCTAGCAAAAATATTATTTAAAAAAAAACTTACAATCACCCTAATGCTGCTTCTTGCGACCAAAGTGCATCAAACTAATTGAATATCATGCAACATGATGAGATAAGCCCAAACTGCCAACAAAGCGGATATACTTGCAACAGCGTCAGCAGTCAAAATATACAACAAAACAAAGGGCAACACGCACACAATAAAAATACGACGAAAAAGGGCGGAAAATGTAAAATACGAAATCATTTAGCAAAGCATTTATTTCATTATTACCCTTGAAGCTAAATTGTGTTGCGTCGGCAGTCCACACTTACAGACGCACGACGCCTCGTAGGCAAGCGCTTGATGCTTGGCAAATAGTTACAAACCTGCAGTTGAGGTTTCCACCGCAAAAGCGCTGCTTAACAAAGGCAAAAGATTGTTAAAAGTCACAAAGCAACACCCCACACATGCAAAAGCATAACAACAACACGCACGCACATCCCACCACACATTCAATGTCGCGTTTAAAGACCGTAACACATACAAGTACACAAACCGCCCGAGCAACAAAAAAAAAAAATAAGCAGAACGCGCTTTGCTAAACCGATACGCCGTATACAGCCACTTGTTCGCTGCTTCCACCCTGCCATTTACTTAGCACGCAAAGGTTTGGTGGAAAGAGCGTGTTCGGTCGCCTTGTTTGACAACAATTGTGACAACACTGCGGTGTCTACAACGGCAAATATGCACGAGCACAACGCTATGCTTCGGCAAGTAATGTTTGGCATATGTAATCGCAACATAAAAACGCTACAACAATAACAGCAATATTGTTTTCATTGCGTAACGTAACGTCATATATGTACAATGTACGAGTCACAAAGCCACCCGTATTGCCAGAACACTCAGAAGCTTCTTGTAAGTTACAGCACTATTCAGCATTTAGCAACAGAATTGCATTGCTTTGGATTCCGCATACGACACTTTGGCTAACAGAAATTCCTCCTGCTCCATGATCCAAACAGTAAATAACGGTGAAAGTACTATTTCAAACCATTAAAACTAACTTCGTCTTGCGTAACAATACGCTGCCTGGTTTTGCTAAGTGTTGCATGTAGAAAGCATAAGATAGAACGATGTGGCTGCGAAAAAGGTTTCTTGCTTATGACTTATAATCATATTTGCTGCAAGGGTGGATATCGTTAACATTCGTTAATTAAAGTATTGCTTACTTTTTTTGTTCGGCAGTCCGGTAAGGGCTTTGCTGCAACATCTCAAGCCGGTTTTATTTACATAATGTTTATCAAATTACTATTGGACAAGAAACTATTATGGTTTAAAGTTTTTTTTTCGAATATGATAACGATGCAGTCCTTGAGAGTCTCTACTTACAAAACTATTGTAATATCTATTCTAACATTAAGTTATAAGCGAGTACGTAGGTTGTCTTTTATATTTCGTGATTTGACAAAACTATTGTTGCAAACTGGCAACACACAACTTTATCGTAAACTGTGATATTTTTGATGTTATGCATACTCAGAACGTTTTGACATACGAGCGCTATTATGTATTGTTTACAGTAACTTAAAATGTTCATCTCGACCAAATGTGGAAAAAATGGAGTTAAATCGCGAACATTTTCGCGCGATTATTTTTTTTACGACTTTCGTCGTGAATTAAAACAGCAACAGTGCAACGATAAACGTCATTAAATTTTTGGCGTTGAAGCATCAACAAGCACTAGTGTTTATCGATATTCTGGTGAATTCAATTGAGGTCGTAGATTACTCCAAAACGAATTTCATGAAGGTCGTTCAAAATCAGTTGTTTTTGCAGAAACGAATGATACTGTGCACAAACGGATATTGGAAAATCGGCATGTGATCTATCGTTAGATTAAGACAACTATAGGCATTAGTTGGACCAGCAAATATTCAATATGGCATAAACATTTGATGTTAAAAAAAATTTTCAAGTTGGATCTCACATAATTTTTCAATCGCTCAAAAAAAGGTTCGTGTAAGAAATGTTAAAAAATTTCGATAGCGGAGCTTCAAAACACGTCTATTACAACGTGAGAGGCGATGAATCGTAAATTTATGCGTATGACCCTGAAAGTAAGCAGCAGTCAATTGTATGGGTGTCTCCAGTTGAGCCGAATCCAACAAAAGTTGTACGCGCACGAAGTACTTCCAAGCAAATGATAGTCTGTTTTTTTTGGAAAAACAGAACATGTCGCAACCAAACCACTAGAACAACGCAGAATAGTAAATTCTACAGTACCCAACCATTTGTTTGCAAGTTGTCTTTCAAAAAATCAGGAAAGCCAACCGCCGAAGACGAATCACTTTCTCAAAACATCGATTTGATGAGTCATCCAGCATGTAGTCCTGACTTGTCACGGAATGACTGCTTTTATGCCCATATGTAAAAAAGAGATCAACGTTTTTCGACAACTGAATAGGTGGTTGTTGCGTTCAGAACGCTTGATTTGGTGATATCTCAATCAGAGTGGCAAAAGTGCTTTGACAATTGGTTCAAAAGTGTGTAGATCTTGTAATGGAGAATATTTTGAAATACAATAAAGCGATATTAAATGATTAATTTTTATTTTTGTTCTCTAATACCGAAATATAAAAGGCAAACCTTGTATACACAAAAGTTTTGTGTAAGATATACATGAAACACCATTAAAGAGTAGGGTGTAGCGAAAAAAAAATTTATTTTTTGCTTAGCCTGAGGGTAAAATCTATAGATTATAAAAAAAGAACATTTTTGGGCAAAAAACAAATTTTTTTAATTCTAGAGGCTCACTTTTAAAGTTAATTTCTAGATAAATTTTTTTTGAACAAATAAAAATTTTTTTTTGGTTTAAATTTTTCTTATGCATATAAAAATTACGGAATGTGACGGTTTTTGACTCAAAATTTATTTTAACGCTTAGGGAAAGCATGTTGTCGTTTAAGACTTTTTTTTAAAACTCCAATAATGACCACAAACAATTTTTCTAAGTTGATAACTTCTAATTGGTCAGCAAGAGGACTCTCCACAGCTACTAGAACACTTATCAAAATTTTTTTACGAAATAAAAATCTTAACTCGAAAATTTACTTTAAAACTGAGCCTCTAAATGTTAAAATTTTTTTTATTGTCCAAAAATTTTCTTTTTTTATAATCTACAAATTTTACTCTCAGGCTAAGCCAAAAAAAAAAATTTTTTTTTCTCGCTCCACCCTATTAAAGAGTTTTATGTTTAATAGTATGTGATTACTTGCTCTGAGAAATAACCGTCTTGAAATGAAATGTAATGAAAAACCGAAGCTCGCAGAAGCTTTTAAGCTTCTCTTCCCGGCTGTAACTTTTTAAGAGCTTTCTTCTGTCACAAATTGCTAGAGACAATTTTGTAACGAAAAAGTTATTTTTTGGTTGTAACTTCTTTTACCATGAAACTATTCAATTGCTTTTTGAAATTACCTTTAATTATTAATCCAATCCAATGAATAATCCGCAATTTAGTAATATTTCAATGGGCTTGTAAACTAGATATATATTACTCAATAAACCCTTTTGAGAGATTTTTCGCGTGACTAATCAGTTGTTTTTTTTTCAACCTTGTTAACCCTTTTCACGCTCTCCGTATAACGCTGAGCAACATTTAGCACATTAGACACACTAATTCGCTTAATGGCAAATAAATAAAATAAATGCAGCAAACACGGCGGACGGCGCTGGCAATTGAGTAAATATTGGCGAAGAGGTGGCGAGGGTGAGCAAAGAGTTATGGTGCTTCATTACAAATGATAAACAGCGAAGAGGCAGTGCACTGATTCAACACACTCACGCACAAACTGATGCAGTCACCAGCCCCCGCAGCAGCGTCGATGGAGTGATGACACCAGCGCACCATACATTAAATAAATAGAATTGCAACAACAAAAGCAATAAACAACAGCATTCACTAAATTAAAGTGGAAAGTGAATCGAGTTAGCACAACAACGACAATAACAACAAACGCCACAAAAAGGGATACCCGCTGAGTATTTGACTCTAAATTAATACAATTGATACTTGAGTGCGCTCACTTAGGCGTGCAACCAAGCGTAACAGCGCCGCAGGATAATAACATTAATGGCGCAGGGCACGACGAGCGTAGCGCTGCGCGTTGGTATGTGGGGTGTGGCGTAGAAAAAGTTAGCGACGAGTAAATACAAATAATGAAATATAGACATTAGTGGAAGTGAGGAGGTAAATTGACACAAGAACAGCTTGAGGGGAGGGGGCTAGTTGGTTGTGGGGGGATAACAGAAAAGCAAGCGTATGTGAGTATTTGCGCATTTCGCTGCTCGGCACTTGTATTGCGTATTTAGATAACGCGCTAGGTAAATGCGTGTGTGCGTGTGTAAAGAAGTGCCTGCTTGCGGGGGAAATGAGAAATGATATCTATTAAATGAAAAAGGATGAGTTGGTTGGACAATCAAGCAGAAATAAATTCAAATGGAATCACAGATTATTCATTATAGCAAAGAGGGAAGTGGAAATGAAATGAAATTATTTCCTTGTTGCTTGGTTTAAGCACAAATATTAGCTTAGCTGAGGTATTTAGACACTTGTATAAATGTACAAATGTTTGTAAACATTTTAATTAAAAAGCAGAGAGCACAATTTTCTTTTTCATTATTTACCAAACGCAACTCAATTAATGAGTCAATGTTGTAGATACGAGTTTAGTATGTACACGAAAATCTTAGGTTTTAAGGCGCGGTGAAACTGCGGTTTGTTCATATTTTTGTCTACACACATGCAATTGTTGCGAGGCATACGTTTGGAAATATTTTGCTAGAAACAATCTCAAATCAATAGATGAGTTTTCTATCTTTTAAAACGACGAGCAAGCAGCTTCTGGCGACCGTCGAGCTAATCTTCGCAGAAATTATTTCCAATTTGTAACTGTTAGGACCGGCGCTGTTTCGACTTGACAACGTTTTTCACCAGCACTTTTCATCGCTTTTTGAATATTTCTCTTTCTTCATGGGCGCTACACTTTCCTAAGTGATTCTGATTGTATCTGCGTCTTTAAAAAGTAGAAGAGACCTACTCACACGACAGCACGTTTCAGAATCAGCAAAGATTTATTTATATGCATGTGTGCATAACTCCTGGATTGGTGGTAGAGGGTGATTGGTTGAGTTGGTAAATTATGAATATTATATTAAAAAGATATCGCGACAGTCCGCTTAAAACATGTGTGCCTACGTACATACATACGCATTTATTTCCACTTCACATTCGCTACAAATCAGCGCTAATTTATGTATATTGCACCTCCTCGCCAAAATGAAACGCTAAGCTTCCATTCTACTTAAGTTTTTCTTTACTTCCCCTTTCCCCCAACAGCCTTAGGTGCCTGCGTCAAATAATTTCGCACTTCAATTTAATTTGCGCGTGTGCGTAAGTGTGGCGCCTCCAGCACTTTCGGTATTAACGCTTGGCAAATAAAAATAAAATAAAATTAAAATCACATCGCACATTGTAAAGTGGCCAATTAAATTGTTATTACGCGGCGCCCGAAATGCGCTTAATGCTCAGCGCCAAGCGTCGCGCTGCACACACACCGCTTTGCAGCTGAACTTAGTGGCGCATAGTGGTGGTTGTGTGGGGAGCTCAGCTGGCGGTGCGCGTCACTTTAACGTCGATAATAAATGCTCCCAGCCAACACAAGCAATCAGCGCAGCAAAGAGTATCATGTTAAACGCTGTGTTGAACGTTGGTGAGTAGCGGTGTGTGCATGCGTCTCGGTAATCATTTTACGAATTTGTAACATGCGTAAATTTTCGCAATTCCCATCGCAACTGTCGCGCAACTCATTCCAACACATCATTACTTTCTTGCGACGCATGAATTGCTTACTAGGCTCTTGGCGCCCAGCTACTCATCAAGGCGCGCTCATTTACGCAGTCATCAGCACTGTGTACACCTGTCTGGAAAGCATATTTTTAGGCGCACTGCCGTAGCAGCTGTCTGCAGTTGCACAGTCATTGCCGCCACACACCGCCATTGGCGCGCACACACTCGTCATCATCAACGTTGGCGACGCGTTGCTTTGCTTTTGTTGTCACACACTGCGGAACGCCAGCCAGCCTTCACAGGGCGAGTGTGGCAGCTTATTGGAGTGCGGCGCGTATGCCCACCTGATGCGTAATTGAATCATTTAAGCGCAATTTGTTTGCGACTTCTCTTACCGTGCGCACGCACACATGCAGTTGTTGCCGCTCGATGAGAGATGTGTCTACTGCCATATTTTTGCCTTCACATTGATGCTATTGTTTGCAGGCATTCCAATTTTCAAATATCCTTGGGCGCTTGTGCGTGTTGTTGCGCTTGACACGATTGCCGGCGTCGCGCGTTCCCGCTACTATAACAGCCTGGCACAGTGTCGCGCTGACATTTGTAATTCAATTACTTTTTTGCGTGTTGTCGCTTCTGCTAAAACGTTGCTCAGAATCCGAAAGGAGCGCGCTAAAAGCGATTGTGTGGGAGCGCGGGAGATTTTCGGTTGAAATTCCGCGAATTTACACAATGACAAATTGATGCAGTCAATCTTGGGCTATGACGAACGTGAAATCGTTATTAGAGCTTGTTTATAGCTTGCATTTATAGTTCGATTGATATGTGTGAAAACTTTATTGAAGAAATGGTTTGAATATAACACATGAAACGATAGCTTTTTATTAAGTATGTGTAAATATGTATATAAATGCATTGGAGAAAGTTATGTTTGTAGCATTAATAAAATAAAATTTGGTGTTGGCAACTCTTAACCAACGGCATCGGCGAAGTATGCGCTTTGTGGCATCTACGCTCAACTTGAATCATATATCGTTCAAATTATTGCAGAGAAAGTCGCTTATCATCGTGCATCAGTATTGGTGCCGCTTTCTCAAAAGTCCAAACACATTTGCCATTGATTCTAAATATACATCAGAATGTTACTTTCTGTGTATGCATCGAGTTTTGCGAGTCCTTCGCCGCAGTTACCATCCAACCTTTTTATACCCTGAACAGTGTATATTAACTTTGCCAGAATATATTTGCCTTTGTATATTAACACCCAGAAGAAAACGTCGTAGGCCCTATAAAATATATACAATTAAACTCGGTTAAGAGAGTTTTCAAGGAACCATGATTTTTTTTCTCTCTTATAGTGGTTTCTCACTAATGCTCTAGATCACTAATTCTCGGCGCACTGGAACTTTATGGAGTCTTTAATATTTATAATTTTATAATAGGTGGATTCGTGTAATCCAAATTCACTACGTATTTCGTACCCTGATTTTCCCGACAAATGCATTTATAATTTTCAGTTTATCACTTAACGATAACACGTTGATTTTTCGTTTAGACATTATAAGTTGTTGTAAGAGCTGTATTGTTCGTTGCAAATGCTATTTATGAACTGCAGTGAGCATGACAAATAAGTTAATACAGTTAAATATTATTTCTTTGAATTACAAGCAAATAACATAGTTCCTGATTCCTGCAAAATAAGAATGAGTCATACATAGGAAAATTTTCGTTTGTAGAGTTAATACAAAAGAGGCTCAGTTATAAAGGTCAGAGCGGGAACAGCGACTGTCACTTATGGAAGTTTTTATTTCTCACTCATAGAGGTGTTTGAGCGGTCAAAGTTCGGGGCCTGAGAGTCCATCACAACACTGCTAATGTGTTTGGTTGCACTACCAGCGGATACACTTGGATGACGACAGGTATGATATTCAAGTTGCTTTAGCCTTAGTCCTGTATAATCGAGACAATCAATGAGGAAGTGATGATAAGAATACTAAGGCTTCTTCAAAAGAACTGCAAGTATAGGCAACTGGAAAATTTTTGACGCACTTCACATTAAATTTTACTGAAGGCATAGCGCCGTGAGTAACACATTCTTCTCCCAGTTGCGACATATATGCAAGTGAAAATGGGTTTCCGCGCGGCATACTGAAATCAGTACAGCTGGAGTAGTTAAAGTTTGCATATCTTTATTTATTTAAAATTCCATCTCCACGGCAAACTTTAGGCTTTATTTACCAGCTTAAAAGAATATTGCAGAATTATATATGCCGCATATCAAGAACTTGTGGCAGCTTACCACTAACGTAGCTACTTGCTACCAAAACAATACTGTTTCACTATTATGCCACTTATATATCTTCCCTTTCCCATTTCCCCTTCATGTGTGTAAATAACTCAATTCCAAATCAAAGTTTAATAGGCCAAAACCCAAATCGGGCCAACATGTTGTAAAACTATAAAAGCTTTGGCATTTGTAATCATCGTTTATGTATGCGCGCACATAAAATCTAACACATACAAATTGTGTGTGTAGTGCTAGGTAAGCCTCGTCAAATTGCCACCAAATGTGTGTATTTAGAGCTAATAAGAATCGACAAACCGCTGCAGGCATCGTAAATAACTACACGCATGCAATGCTGCACCAATACCAATGCAGCTCGCAACAAACGCACCTAACAAGCCATAAAGCGAACGCGCGATCGTAAAATAAAATCGCAAGCGCACACACAAAATCGAAGGGAAATCTTTGAATATTTAAGTTTATTGATATCCGCCTCGAAGTGTGTTTAATATCCGTGCGGTTGGCTACCTAATGGCTTATAGAAACATGCCACACACGCGCTTGCAGCAGTCAGAAGTGAAGCGGCACAACCTGTTTGCCACATATAAAATCGCATAAAGGACACGAAATGTCATATTAGGCATAAAAATCAATTCTAAATATTGCGTCAATATTATTGACATTATTGGCAACACCGCTGTTGCTCACGCTGCGCTTGTTGTTGTTGTTGTCGTTGTGTGCGCACCACAAAATAGCAACAAAACAGCACGATACATGAACATTTCGCCATGGTAATGACCGTAGGTAAAGAAGGATGAGTGCAAAAGTCACACATGCACATACATGCATAACTTACCTATACATGCATATATGCGAGTGTGTGTTTCTGTGCGCATGCATGTGTGTATTTATGTTACTGAGCATTGAACCAGTTGTTCGGCCTATAAAATCGACGTAAGCGACCCTTTAGTATATTTTTAGAGCTTCCGTTATGTATGTTCGTGTGTTTATGCAGGTTTGGCAAACCGCTGCGCCCTCGTAAAGGTGTTTTTGCATAATCAACAATTTGTTTTTGTTTTTTTTTTCATATATTTTAAAATCTTATTTTGTTGCAGTTGAGTTATAAAAATTTATTATTATAATTCTTACATGTGTTGAATGCCTCAGAGGAAATACACATATCTGCATTATCTGTCTCTACACACACATAGGTATATACATACATACATGTGTACATAAAATGAAAGAAACTGGTTTATTGCTATATTTTTACGAGCGATTTAAACTTATTTCCGAAAGCAAGCCCAGATTATGTCATTAGAGCATACGTGATTTAATAAAATAAATAAATAAAAACAATACAAGACTTTAGTTAAAATACTGATTTGAATTTCTAGTTTCTATATTTTTAAATTCTGTACGAGGAAAATATAATTTAATATATGTGTATAAATAAAAATATAATTTTATATAAATATATATAAATATAAATATAATTTCATATAAATAATAACATAATTTTATATAAATATAAATATAATTTTATATAAATTAATTTGCCGTCCTAAAAACCAAAATATTTCTTCCTTGTTGACCTCAGTTGCAAAGTTCACACGTAACGTTCTCCATTTGGTTCAACTTCTCTTTCTCTTATGGATTTTTCATATGATATCCAGGATGATCCAGCCCGAATATCTGAAGAATCTCAAAATTTTCCCAGAACAAAAAAATTCCAAAAAAAAAAAATCAATAAAATGATAGTGAACTAGTTCTAACGACCAATATACATGTGTAGGTTAGGGTGGAGCGAAATTTTTTTTTTTTACTTAGCCTGAGTTTAAAATTTGTAGATTATAAAAAAGAAAATTTTTGGAAAAAAATTTTTTTTGATGATACAAATATTACACTCAGGCTATGCAAAAAAATTTTTTTCGCTCCACCTTAATATAGGTATACCGGTAATGAAAATGATGTACTAAATTTGAATAGGAAAGTAAAAAAAAAAGGACTCAAAGTTTTGATCAATGCTTTTTTTTATACATTTTGACCACCTTTCTGGCAATTTGTGTATACCAAACTAATAGAAATTTTCTTCTCTTGAAGCAAACCTATCTGACACCTAATTTTCGACTTCTGCGTAGCAATCGAAGTGCTGCTCAGCTAATGCGTGTTTTATCGATTAAAACAAATGGTAATCGGAAGTTGCCAAGTCTGGTGAATACGGCGGTTGGAGTAGTAGCTCTCATCCAAGTATCAAGTTGATTGTATCCTAAAGCGATTTTGCTTTGTGTGCAAGTACATTGTCGTGTAACAAAATTACTTTGCCGTGTCTTCTGACCCATTCTGGTCGTTATTCGATCAATGCATGGTTCAAATTTATGATTTGCTGTTTTTAGCAATTACAGAAAAAAAGTATGATGTTGTTTGTTCAATGACTGTAAGGTTATTGAATATGTTTGACAGATGTCATGCGAATCAAACAGTAGAAAAATTAAGGCACGTTCGCAACAATTGTTCCCTACCAACACATTTGTATCCCTGCGCTCTTTTCATACCGGTTGCACTGTAATAATAATATATAAACCTGTTATTCGAAAAAATGTGTCCAAAAAATCTGTTATGTTAGACTTGTGCAAATTCCAAAAACCATTGTCTTTAATATATTTGTTTAATGTGTACTTTCGGCATCGAAGTGTGGACATCGACTTCTTCAACTGCGCCTTGTCTTTTTGAATCAATACAAGACTAACCATAATAAATACAATATTTTCTTCAGAGAATTATCTCTTTATGACATCACTAGTCTTCAGGGCGAAAACTTGAATTTTTAGAAATGGCCTCCTGCTATGGCGATTACTTGCAAGCAATTTTTTTTTTTATATATTTCCGATGTTATTTCTTTGTCAAGAGAGAGGGATTGACGACTCGTATGAGACACGTTTTCCAGCAACGCTGAATACTCACTGAATGCTTTATGTCGTTCAAAAGTTGTGGACGCGCTTAAGTACATATCCCTAGAACAAAAATCGAACAACCGCACATTTCGGTTAGAATATGATTGTATGGTACATGGTAGTAAATGGGGTAACTGGCTCTGACATTCGACAAAAATTGAATGACCGATAAACATGAATTCTGTTCTGTTCCATCCTCTCGGCAATAATGTCGTAGTTGACATGGTAGCTCTAGTTGAATAAGAAAAAATTTTTTTTCTATAATTTTGTGAATGAATTTTCCAAAATAGAAACAATAACTGTGGTTATTAACCTTCCAAGCAATATTTCCATAAGCACACAAGGGACAACCTTCGCACAAAAGGAATTTAAAACAATTTTTTTTCATATTTTATATATTCATGCAATGCACTGACAGGCGATCTGCGTAATCCGTAAATTATCATAAACAAATTAAATAAGTTCGTGATGTGTCACATGCAATGTGAAAACAAAAACAAATCCATGAACCGACTATTATCCTCGAATTCAGAGGGTGAGCTTTAGACACTTACGCAAGCCACAGCCACAAAGCCTTGCTATTAAGAAGCGTTGGAACGAGCTGGTATAGCAGAACCCTTTGTTCGCGCAAAGCAGCTTTTTATTTGCCAAGCAAAGTAAATATGGCAAAGTTAAATGAATTGCAGCAACATTTCTCTATGGAAAATTGTTAGTGCGACAAAAAACACACACGCTCACAAGACGAACGCACGGTTGTTGTGTTGGCGGATTGGTTGCTTGGTTCATCACATTTTGTGTGCCGCTGGGAGTCTGACAGCGGCCACCACAACAGTGTCAACGGCGGTTCAAGTGATGAAATTGTACGCAATCCCCGCTGGGACTGAGGCCTAACAAAACTCTGGCTGAGCAGAAGGCAACGCTGAGCAAAAACCTACGCAGCATTGATGGAGGGGTGAGAGTAAGGTGGGGAAGCAAAAGAAACGCTTTGCGAAAAAGTCACTAGCGAGCTTAAAAGTAATTTGTTTGCGGCGCAACATGACAGCATTGTGGTGATGAGACTGACAGTCACAGAGGACTGCGAGTTGGTGTACTGGCTCAAGTTTGCGGACTGCGTGAGATGGCACTGCTCGGCCAAAGGGTTTGTTGCTATTGAAGCTGATGTGCTTCTGTGACCAGCGACGGTTTATTTAAATCACAGCGGCGGCCATGCAGATTACAGGAGACACGCAATCTTCCGCTACTGATTACACGTCACAGCTTGTCTCAGCTCCCAGGCAAGCGGCGAAGCAAAGTGGTAGTTGATATGACCAGCTCAAATGATGGACGGGTTGGCAGAGCGCAGCCCAAATGGGCGAGACTTTTCCGTCAGGTTGAAGGGTGAGTGGCGTGTGTGAGTGACTTGTTTTACATTATAACTGTTGTAATCATATTTAATTACTATGAATAGACCTACGTGGTGTTCATGTTTAATCAGCATTGTTGTTATTGTTTTCATATTCTGACATAATGATTTGATTTTAACTGCGCAAATTTGTAACTCATTATTTACCCTCAATAATACTAAATATGCTCTGCTCTTGGTGGCTTGAGCTGCGGGTAAGTAGGCTGGGGGTGAAAAACGTGTTGCAAATGTTGCTTGTCATTTAAAAAACTCGCATAAAATAATATCCTTCCATAATTTGTTGTTGCTGTAGCTAAAACGTGTCGTCTTCGCTGATTTAATTTTGTTTTCGTCGTCATTGTGGGTTTGTTGTATTGCCGCCACGTGTCCGGACGTCGTCTCACACAGCCGATTGCTCCTTTGCCGCTGCTGCTGCTCACATACCGTGATTCTGTTAGAGTGCCAATCTAATACACAGCATGTTATCCTATTTTACAACACATCCTTACAGGAAGCTGTGAACAAATTGACCGTATCAAGTTGATCACACATATTGCTGAGAGATGAAACATGGAGAGAGCTGCTTTGCACAGTATATCGCTATTGGCTATAATTTACACTAACTGTGAACAGTTGCCGCAATGACTCTACCATAAACAGCAGCGCTCCAGAATTTTCTGGCAACTGCTTGGTTGACGTATAGATTATGAAAGCTCTAGGATTGAAAGATCTTGTAATGCTGGAAACAGTCATTGACGCAAAACCGTAGACCGAATCAGCTGATACGATCTATCTTATGAGAGTGAAATGTAAATGAATACTCACGACCGCTTCTACAGAACGTACGTTAGGATATCCGCGAAAATCAAAATCACAGTCGTATAGAATAATTTATAAATAGGTAGACTATTTTCAATAGTTGGATTGTAGTTTTGAGCTTTTACATTACGCAAAATTATAACTAAAAAACTAAATGTGTGAAAAATCGTGTATACAAATAGAAAAATGGCAACATTGTTGAAATGAAAACAAAAGAGAACAATTGATTTCTAGGTTGCCACTACGGGCATAACTTTTGACAAATTTGGTTTGATACGGGCGGTAAGTACGAAGGGCGGTCGTCTGTGTCGACTGTTACCAGCATAAGTCTTGTTAATATCTCGACCTAGTCATACACATGTACATAGTCTTTTTAAACGCGTGATCAGCGTCTTTTCATATGTTGGCGTTCTAGCTCTACGTAAGACTCATATGAGTGAACCTTTGCTCATTCTCATATCTGCGGTTCGTTTTTAAAGATCTCCGCCGGATGTCAACACTTGCGTGGAAGTGAGCTATAGCGTTTGGACACAGTCTTGATCAACTTATACTGGCTTTCCTGAACTTCTTAAGCCAACTAGTGTTTTCTCCTCCTTCGCAAGCGTGCCTCTTGCAAAGTGTTTAGCCACAGAGAGATAATGACCCATAGAGTGGGGCACCCCACTCACAAAACCTTTGAAAATTAAATTTTTTAAGAAGTTTGTTGCAATCACCGCGGTTGTTCTCGAATATAAAATATTTGCTCCGTCGATTTTACTTCCCTCGCCCACTGTATTTCTCACCCAATTGGTTTTGGTTGTGATTCGTGCGCGTGAGAGCGTGTAAAGTGCGTGTAATCATATTCAAAAACAGCGGTGCACCAACAAATTATAAAAGCTAACAGCATCAATAACAACAACACGTGCTGTCGTAGTTATAAAATAGTCATTAAGCGTTTAATAGTGGCGTGTCGGCAAGTTGGACTTACATGCGTTTGTACAAGCATCTATGACCGTCGGCAGCCGTCCGACCACGCATTCAATCGAACTGGTTTTCGCCGTCGGTTTAGTACGAGATCCTTGCTTTCCATGGTTGTTGTTGCTACTCTTGCTGAGGTGGTGGTGGTGTTGTCTTCGGTGTCAGTGTTTGTGTTTTGTGGTTTAAGTGACGCGTGTCACTCGGCTCATCAGTCATCCAAGCGCCAAGAGTGCTGCTACTAATGCCTATTCTCAGCGCCTTTATATAACTTTCTCATGTGTTGCTGAAGTTCCGCATTGTTTTCTGTTCTATTGTATTGTAGTTTCGGATCGCCCTCGCATTGTTTGTGTTATAAATTATGAGCAAATTTTTAAATGATTGCGCGATAAGAGTGTCTGTCAGCCGTTATTTAGCACAACCCACGTTGGCTTCACGTAAACTACCCCTCTTAATTGCGGTTGCATTGACTTTTACAGTTTTTTAGCGATTGCTGGGCGATTATAAAACTTAGCTCACACGAGTAAAAAAGAAACTATGTTGCCATTGCTGTAGTATTACGACAGGGTGGGATTAAAAACACCTTAATTTTAAAAGAAACCCTGTTTTGTGTGGGAATTGATCAGCTCACAAAATTGTTTTTATTTAGGCTAATATTTATTGAATCTGCTTGTTCCAAGCTCAACAATAAGTAATAAAATCTTAAATCTAATTAAAACTAGGCAAGTTTAAGGTTCTAGTTGAGCTTTTTTGGTGATAGGTTGCTCTTTAGCAGACTGGTAAATCTTGCCTTTTTAAGCGGTTTTGTTTACAGAACTGTAGCAAGGCATTAGCTAATAGATTTGGTTGGTTACGGAGTTTAAGTTCGCTGTTCTTTCTGCTGTCCGCTACCTCTTTCCTTACCATAGCAATACCAAGATCTTTGTGAATGTTTTCATTGCGAATGTATCACACTAAGGATTTTTGACTGGAACCTCTGTATTATATTATTACCGCGTGTCATGCGCAAAGTCGATGTCAATACATTTTTACCGGTTTGAATATCTGCTGTATATAAGATATATAGAGTTGGGTCTAGCACACTCCCTTGTGGTACAACAGCCTTATCGTTCGTTCATCTGATATGAAATTAGCTACTTTAATAGTAAATCTCCTATTTCTTAAATAATAATGCTCTAATGTTTTTTACAATTCGAAAGGGAATACTTTTTTTTATTTTATATAAAAGGCCTTCATGCCACATCTTATCGAATGCCTGAGCAACATCAAGGAATATTGCTGAAAAATAACTGAACTCTTTAGTAATTCTATTTACCTTGTACTATTGTATATATGTATAACAATTAGTTTAAAGTTTAAGTATAATACTACTTTACAACTAAATCAGGGCAGTTAAACTTAAGATCTAAATCGTAACTCTAAGAGATGCAGCTTTTGCAGTCGGCGAGTATCTTCACTGTTGTCCAGTAGGTTGATGGCGTGTATGTTAAGGTGGCAGCTTAGTCGTTTTACATATGAGTTTCTGCATCTCGCACTTCAATGTATTTATTTCAAGATATTTGTGTAAGTTAATATTTTTGTTGTACTACGTAGCGTTTGCGGTCAACCTGTGGGGTTTCGACTGATAACTTTGAAATATTTTTATGTACGTTCGATTTACTTACAGTTCCCCTAATTTGAATTCCGTATGACCAAACTGTTTTTAAAATGATTTAATATAAGATCAGCTTATTTTTAAATATCTTATATCTTGCTACATCTATATAACTAATTTTTTTGTTGTGCAATTGTTGTTTAGCATTCGTACGATTGGCCAAGGAGGGCCCTTGTCTTGTTACTATTAATCGAGATTGATTGATAAATTTTACAACCGTTATAATGTGCGATGTTATTTTGAAGGCAATGGTTGCAGTATTGCTTAGTTTGGCCGAACTCTTGACAGCGATGACTTTGCACCAAATCGCTAAATTTTCTGGGAGTGCCAATCTTTATTAAAGCATTGCATAAGCGATTTGTTTCGAATACTTTTTTTATGGCTTACTTGAACCTTCAGGCTAACAAAAACTATTTGATATGATCGATAGGAGTTGAAAAGTGAATATTTTTTTATAACTATTAGATAGGCTTATCTTATTTTAATTGGAATGTATGAAAAGCAAAATTATTGTTATCTAAATAGCTCACAAGTTTTCTGTAGCATTCATGCTTCAAACAGGCACCGACCTTCCGACCTTCCGCCCTTCCGTACTTATCGTCCGTTTTAAACAAAATTTGACTTTGGTTGACTTTGCTAAATCGAAAATAGGTAAATACTTAAAGCACGATAAACTAAGCACTAAACACGCCAGAGACATTAAATTTTATCTCTGGGATGGTATGAGATGACTTTATAGGAACCGCGTTCAAAATTAGACAGTGGGCGTGGCACCGCCCACTTTAAAGTGAAAACCCATATCTTGGGATCTGCTTAACCGATTTCAACCAAATTCGGTGCATAAGGTTCTTTTCATATTTCTATGTTATAGTGCGAAAATGGGCGATATGGGACTGCAACCACGCCTATTTCCCATATAACACCATTTTAAATTCCATCAGATTCTTTCACTTTCCACTATGCATATCAAGCAACAATGATTATATCGGGGTAAAACTTTGCGTGAATAATGCAATTAAAGTATGCCACCTTGCGGCCAAAAATTGTCTAAATCGAACCAAAACTGTTCAAACCCCTAAGTACTAAATATGTGGATACCAGTGCCTATAGTTGACCTTCTACCGAAAATATCAGTCAATCCACAAAGAAATCTCAAGCGAGTATACCATTTGCGAGAGTATAAAATATTCGGTTACATCCGAACTTAGCACTTCCTTACTTGTTTTAAATTAATTTTATTATTGTGCTATTTCAGTACGCACGCGTTCGCTTAATAAATAGTATACACTTGATGTAATTGATAAATCCAGAACATAGTACTTGCGGCTATACTTACTAAGCATACATTAGGAACTAAAAAAAAGTTATATCTAGTCCTGGTTTTTTTAGCGGTTTTAACATTATCTATTTATTATAATTTTTGTAGAATTTTATACCATCAACGACCGGCTACGATCATATTACTATTATTCTAAACGGCACTGTATGAATGAATTTGTTTACTTTTTGATTATAAAAAAAAACAATGAAACGAGCCGCGAAGCGTATCGAGAGTGAAGCGTATCGTTTCACGAAAATACACTTGATTTACTGAGCAGCGCTGTGCATAATTTTAGCATTTTACTGCCGTTAATTTATACACATAATACTATCTCACACTAATGTGAAGGCATTTAGTTGGTGTGCGGTCCGCTTAGAGGCTAGACCATGAAATTATTGCTGGGCGTTTTAGCTTTAATCACACTCGTCGTTGTTGTCACACTGGTGACATCAAAGTCCATCACAATAGATTCACCGCGAGTTAATATACCCGGGCAAGGTGCCGTACTCGGTAGTATCGCGGAAACATTGTGGACGAAACAGACGTTTTACTCATTCCGTGGTATTCCCTATGCGGAATCGCCAAGTGGTGAGCTGCGTTTCAAGGTTAGTTTTCAGTGTACGAAGTAATGCTGCTGCTGAAGTGCTTAGACGTGTGTTAGTTGTTAAAAAATAGTGGTGTAAAGTTTTGTTTGCTTATTCCAAGGCAATAAATATTAGAAAATAATAGTTTTTCAGTTTAGTATTTGGCGTGTATCATCTGAATCTGTTTAGAATATATGAATAATATACGTTATATAGAACCAGTCTTTAATTTGTGCTGATATTTTTAATATGTGCTTACATTTACATTTATAATAAGTTGTCTATGTATTTTTAGTGCCTTGTTACGCAGTCCAGTAAAATGACGGACTTTGTTTTACTAAGCAAAAATTCATAAAAAAAACTTGGAATAAATAATAAATTATTTAATGTTTTTTATCTTATGAATTAATTTACGATTTAAATATACTTAACGCTTGTTTTTAACATAAATCGTTTAATTGTTTTTGCTATGAATATGCTTACAGTTTCGCTATCGCTCTTTCTCTCGCTCACTCTCTCCCACATACACGTGTTTGTACAGCTTAGATTGTACGTATGATTGCCTTGTTACCCAATCTAAAATCCCAATTAAATGATAACAATTTAAGAGCCTCATAAAACCGAATGATAAAGCACATAGGTAGATATATAAATAGCCGCCTGACTGTTTTATCTCAAATTAGTGAACAGCTCGATAAGGTCCATATGATTGATATATGTTTTTCGCACACAAAACAATATGATCGGACTAACAATATAATGAATGACCGTCGCGTGGGTTCAGTGAGGTTCAGTGCGCTTCAGGGAGATTACTGACTTATAAGAAACAAAGCTAGACTTATACTATTATTACAGCCACCAGTAAGTCGCAGACCCTGGCAAGGAACCTTCGATGCGCGCAACTTTGGTAAACGCTGTCCGGTCATAACAACAGTGGGAAAATTAAATGCCGAGCAACTGGCGGAAGACTTGGAGGATTGTCTCAACTTGAATGTCTACACCAAAAACGTAAAGTCCATTTATATATTTTCTATATTTACATCTCGTCTATATACATATAATATATTGCATATGCCAACTATAGCTCGCGGCCAAACAACCTGTAATGTTCTACATTTATGGCGGCGGCTTTTACAATGGTTCCGCCTCAGACCATCCACCACAACATCTGTTGGAAAAAGATATTGTGCTGGTAGTGCCACAATATCGCGTCGGCGCGCTCGGTTGGTTGACGACACACACCGTTGACATGCCCGGCAATGCGCCAGTAATGGATCTTCTACTGGCCTTGGGTTGGGTGCAAAATCACATACATGCCTTTGGCGGCGATCCAACGCGTGTTGTGATATTCGGTCAGAGCGCCGGAGCGGTTATGTCTGGTGCGCTGCTGTTGAGTCCAAAAACGCCGGAGCACTACTTTAAGCGTTCGATTGTACAATCGGGAGCCATAACAGCATCGTGGGGCATAAATCGCACGCCATTGGCGCAGGTGAAACGCATCTGTGAGGCGCTGCAATGTGAGCAATGTGCCGACAAGCGCGTGCAATACGAATGCCTCAGGAAGGTTGATGTGCTGACGCTGTTGAGGGTGACGACAGAGGTGAGCTTTTAGTATATATAAGCAATGGTTTGATAAATATTTTGTGTTTCAGGAAAGCTTCAGTCCTGTTATAGGTGATGAGCAGGGCGTACTGCCGGCAGAACCACAAACGCTGTTACGGAATCTTAAGCGCACGGTGCCGTTAATGGCCGGTTTTACAAAGCACGATGGCACATTTGTGCTGGCAAGTAAGGTTTAATACAAATAAAAACTAATCAAACAAATAAATAATTAAAAACTACTGCCAAAACGTTAAAGCGCTTTATGATACACTGGTGGCGAGGTATGGCAGTATTTCTAAGCTCACTGTGCGCCAGTTAGCAAACACGCTGATCGACTTAGGCAAAGACAGTACTAGTCTCTCTAACAATTTGCTCTTGCGCATGCTCTTCAAGCCGAACATTTTGGATACCAACAATCACACCGCTGCTTGGCCGGCATATATTGATGTGAGTTAGCATAATCTATAAATTATATGTTCCGTTACACTTTAAATATTATTGCAGATTGCTAATATTATTTATATAAAATCGCCAGTGATTGCCTATGCAAATGAATTGCAGCGGCGCGGTGCCGCTCCCGTCTACTTATACACCTTCGATTATGCTGGCGAGCACACACGTTTCGGCTACGAGTTCGGCAACTCGCAATACCCCTTTGAGGGCGGCGTACATCATTCAAATGATAATATTTACGTGTTTGCCACACATAAACTGAATGCGAATGACACGCAAATCGCAAAGAAAATGGTTGATTTGTGGTACACCTTCGCCGCTGATGGTATACCCAAGGTTGCCGATCAACCGGCACTGTCTATCCAAGCTATGGCGTGTATGTAGAACTAAATACTAATATACGTTTAATTATTTACTATCGACATTTTAGCGGAGTCTGGTCCTTATTTTCACATAAATCAGGAAGTGAGCGTGGATAGTGACATTCTAACGGAACTTACGGCGACTGTCGACGATCCAGAGAGTTATAAATTGATAAGAACGTCCACTTTGCCGCCAGCATTGCCGCCGTTTGTACCAATCGATTGAAAAATCATTATAACAATTAGAAAATATAGTTCATTTGACTTGTACTTAAGAATCTTGTATATGCTTGTAAATACAATACTTGACAAAAAATACTCGAAATGAGTATTTAGAATCCAAAAAAGAATGTTCTTAGAAATTATTTTCGACAGTTTAAAAATTCGCGACGATTTTTGTATATCGTTGAATGAACGAAAATTCACGAAACCCCGAATTAACTACATTAAATGATTGAAATGTTACACACTTACCAACACTGTCTGCACTAATCGCACACATTTTTCTAATTAGCTAAGAAATACCGTTTCCTCAATTTGTTTCTAATAAATTTCTATTAAACAAATACATATATTTCTAGTTCATACCCACAAGCTTTGCTGCCAAAAAGCATTTTAAATTCAATTTTAGCTTTAACCACAAATGCCGGAAAGTTGTTTGCCAACACTATATTTTCGTAACCAAGCGAAGCATTTTAATGTACACCGCACACACAGACAAAAATGAAGTCTTCCTTATTGCAGCGAAAAGCTCACTCAAATTGTCCTTACTCTTGCTAACTGCCCCCGTCTTAATTTTCATATGTCAACAGTCGACGACAAAATTACGACACCACAAAGTAAACAAATTAACTAAATCATCTAGAAATTGGCAGCGAGTGAAGTGGACCAAGGAAGCTTGCTAAATTCATCTGTATATGTATGTATGCTTTGTATGTGTGTAAGCGTTGTTAGTGTATTTTCTTTTTGCTACTGTCTTCTTTATTATGCTTTTTGTTTTACTTACGCTTTGAGGTTTCTGTGGTGTGGCGCTTTGACAATTTTATCTGTGAGCTGTGAGTTAGCAATTAGCTTGTAAAGCGCATAACTCCAAAAAGCGGGTAATGAGTTGCGGATAGTATATTGTAGTGCTTTTTAAGCGTAAGATTTCTCTTTTATTTTTTTTTTAAGAGTCGAAGTCGAAGTAGTATAAAAGTCGTATGACAACAGTATTGGCAAATCAACGTGCATAAAAAAATAATAACTGTAAATTTTATTTAGTTAAAAAGACATTGAAATAACCTAAATCTTAAATGAAGCTTGAAGGGGGTATTCTGGTTTAGAAATTCAAATTCAAGAAATTAATTTTTTTTTTCGATTATTGTAGTATAACCCTTTAAGAATATGTCCCTAAAAGATTTTTTGAAATTTCAATTATTCTCGGAGTTACAGCGCGATGCGTGTGATGCGCCGCCAAGGTCGACTGGCAGCTCGGCGCGAGCTTGAAAGTCATTTTTTTCTGAACTACTTTTTTAGAAACGTTGTACATGATATCTCAAGTTCTACTCCATCGAATTGCTTAAAATTTTATACAGCACTTCTTTATACATGATACTATCGCACTACGAGAGAATTTTTTTTGGAATTTTTTTTTTTTTGAAAAATTGCGTACGAAAAAAAAACGGAGAAATAACGAAACATATTTGTCAAACAGCCGCCATTTTGTGAAATTTTTTTTTCCAAAATGCTCTTGTAGTGCTATAACTACATCCTTCCTCTTTAAGGATCACTCAACAATTTCCATTTCGTGTTACTGGGAGTCCTGATATCCTGCACATTTTTTTATCAGTCCCAGCTTTGTCGGCCTAAAATTTTTTTAAATTTTGATGATTTTTTTTTTAATATTATAATTGATTTGTACTCTTCAAATATCAATAAAAAACATACAAAAAATGTATGGTAAAAATATTTCTTGTTTTTCTTTTTCAGGTCCGAAAAAGAGCCTGGAATTCGGGCTTCTAAACCAGAATACCCATAATAATAAGTTCAGTCAAAAAGCCTAATATTTTCTAAAAAGCGATATATAAATAGAAAAAAATTTATTTACATAATATATATAGTAAAAAAAATTAACTTAATCGGTTTTACTTGTTAACCGACGGTATATCTAGTAGAAAATGAACTTAAAAAAAAACTTATTTGTAACAGTAAGTCTGTTGAAACTTTAAAAATTAAAACAAGCAAAAATGTTAACTTCGGCTGCACCGCAGCTATAATACACTTCACAGGTGCATTTTTATTTCATAAAAGGTTATAAAATGATCTTTATCTGGATTTTGATCGGTTAATTTGAATGGCAGCTAAATGCTATAGTGGAACGATTTGAAAATTTTTTTCGAAGATTATGTCATTGCTTTAAACAATAATCCGTGCCAAATTTCTTGATGATTGCTCGTCTAATTACAAAGCTTTCCACACAAGCGCTTGATTGCGTTCGTTCAGTTTATATGGCAGCTATATGCTATAGTGGTCGACAAATAAGCAGCTTCTTGAGGAGAAAGGGACGTGTGCAAAATTTCAAATCGATATCTCAAAAACTGAGGGACAAGTTCGCATATATACAGACGAACAAACGGACGGGCATGGCTAAATCGACTTAGCTCGTCACGCTGATCAGTTATATATATGCTTTGTAAGGTCACAAACTTCGTGCCAAACTTAATATACCCTGTTCAGGGTATAAATATTTTAGCATTATTTCAAAAAGTGAAAATTGAAATTTATTTTTATAAATTCAGAACAAATAACGCAGGCAACTCCGATGTAAACGCACACTAAAGTCCGACTGCAATTTTGACTTTTTTTTAAATTATTTTTGTACATTTTAGCTGCCGCAGCTCTTATAAGAATTCATCTTAAGCACATGAAGGCTTGTGTTTTGTTGATGACAGAGCTTTTAGTGTCATTTAATGTCACAAAATATATTTATACCACACACACCAACATGTTATATGTTCTATATTAGACTAAGCATATTCTACATTGTATCTATGTAAATGCATGTGTTTGTTTGTTTGTGCATGTATAAGTGATAATTGAATTAGAATGGCAGTAACGGCAAATAAACCAAAAAAAGAGAAAGAGCGCAAAGAGCATTGGCGTCTCTGCTTGCCAACAGCTTAAATGTCCACTACCCGCACCAACATAGAGAAGGGAGCGCCAGCGCTAACTTTAACTGGCAAAACTTATGTGGCAAAAGCATTAGCACATGACTGCCACACACACACACACATTCACACGAGAATGCGAACGACCAAGAATTATTGTGCTTTTAACAAATCCAACATGCATTTGAAATACTCACCACTTTCATACGCATAGATCTTAATTATTTCTCAAGGAATGAATTGCCAATTTCGACACACATACTCAAACATACAGTTACATGTATATATACATACATAAGTATTTGTAATAAATGCGCATAAGCAGTGTAGGTTTATATGATAATTTGTAAGCTTTCAAAGTTGTCTAAAGTAAAATGTGGTCACGCCATGCATGTGTGTGTGCGTGTGCTTGTATATTTGTGGCATACGATTGTCAGGATGTGGCACGTGGAGGGTATATGTTACATTTACATTTGCATTTTCAGCTAATTTACTGAGTTTGCCAACGATTGGCGGTGAGCAGGCGGACCAAATGTTGCCAAAGCGGTAAATTGGTGAATTGCTTTTTGGCGTAAATATCCCTTTTCCGGTAAACTGGTAAATAAAAGCAGCAGGAAGTTTTGCGTCACTTTACTAATTACATGTGTAGGAATTTAAGCGGTGTGAGTGTGTGGGTGGGCAATTTGACACAAGCACAAAAGCACAAGTATGTACATAAGCATATATGTAGCTACTTATCCCGATATGCTAATTAATTTGCCCTTTCCATCAACGATTCAGCTTTCACTCAAACCATTGAGGCACTTAAAAGTTGTGAAAATCTGTAGACATGTGTGTGAGTTATGCTCTGAAATTGAAATAGTAAACAAACACATTATTCTTTGTTTTAACTAAGTTTTTATTTGTTTGGTGAATGCTTGGCGATATGTTGAGTATGTAAATATTATTTTGGTCAAATAATCAATTTGCATGCTGAGAGACATGCTTTTTATCGGGGAAACACTGACTAGAAACTATTTAACCGATTTGGCTAAACATTTAATTTGTTATTCTAGACACATATAGCTAAATACTTAACCTGAAAAACATTTATTTTTTTTTTAATTATTAATTTTTTTAAACAATTTGTCATCAAAAAAAAAAAATTCGACTTTCAGTATCTTTTTTCACAAGTCTACTATTTCATTTATTTTATGCATATTACTTTTTAGTTCACTAGAGTAAACTATAAACAAGAATAATCTCTTCGATTTTTGCTGTGTGCTTCGCCGAAACCGCTTAACGTTTTTTCGAGGACTCTACTATAACACAAAAAATTATGAATCAATGTAAAATTATTAAAAAAATGTATGTATGTTGTATGATTGAAAGTAGTAATAAAAACATGTACAAATTACAAAACGATCGTATATTATTTTTCTGCTCAAAAAAATTCACGAAAAAACATCGAAATTTCGGTCGTATCACCGGTCTACCCCCTTAAGAGAAACTGAGATAGCTAGACCAAGCAATAATTGAACTACCATTCTACCCTAAAAAAATATTGGTTTTTAAAGCACAGCATTAATGTGATCTGTTTTCACATACACACACATATATGGTAGTCAAGCTTCCAAAAAATGTGAGAAAAATAAAAAAGTGTCGTGGATGGAATTTTTTCTTTAGAATTAGTGTCAGTGTGTAGAACTGTCAGAGGAATTGGGCAACGATAATTCAAGAACAGTGATAAGTTGATTGCAACTTTCACATACATATACATGGTATACAGGTTGGTTGAAAAGTTTCTACGAAATATATTTTTTTATTTAATATAAAGCTCTTTTAACTTCAATACATTTATTCCAATGATTCTACAATAATTGTGTGCTATCCCTATAATGACTTTCTGGAAGCTCTGCAAAATACCGGTCTACGGCTGCAATAGCTTCTTCGTTCGACGAAAAACGCTTTCCACGAAGTAATTGTTTCAGGTTTCTGAAGAGATAATATTCGCTGGAATCCAAATATGTTGAATACGGTGGATGCACAAGCGTTTGTGAGAAGTTGCATTGTCTTGACGAAAAATGATGTTTTTGTGGTGCAAACCAGGTCTTTTCTCACGAATTTTTTCATCCAGCTGCTCCAAAATAGTTGATTGTTTTACCTTTTTAAAAAATCTGTCCAAATTTGTCTAGTTATAATCTTCTCATTACAGTGTATATTTTCCATGTTTGGAACTGTTGAGTGTCATTTTCATGCATGATATCCTTGTAAGACCTGCTTCTTAGAAAAATTTTAGGCAGCACAAAATTTTTTATATACCTGCCCCACTTTAGAAACATTAAATATATGGTTGTTCTAATACTTTGATCTATGCTGCATACATTTTCAGGGTATGCCATAGTCAATATCTACAGCGGTGTATGAAAATTTAACACAACAACTCCAACCGCGCTATTCCCCTCTATAACTAAAAACATTTTAGAAAATTATACATACATACATATATACTATGAGTTTAATCAAAAAAAATTAAATTCGCCAGCAAAGCAAAAATCTTCCTACTACACTAAGCCACACTCATATTGTACATACTTGTACATATGTAAGTATGTGGCGATTAGTGCAAAGTTCACAAAGGACCTCGCTCTGTTTAATTTAGCAGAAAATGTTTTATGATATAATTAGACACCCGTGCACACGGTTCATATTTACATGTAATGAGCATTTCACATGTTTTACAAATGTGCATATGAAATTAAGTCCAAGCATAAATGCGCATATTCCACATACTCGTACGTGTACACTATGTGTGTGTGGAGGATATGCGAATTACACACATGTATATAGCATATACGCCATAATCACAATTACAATCAGAGCTGAAACCCATTTTACCACAGTGGCTATAAAAATATTAATGCTCATCTAGCAGACCACGTAACCGATTGTGCGCCGCACTTCAACCCCCTCCACGGTCGTGGCAACAACAAGATTGCGCGCGGCAGCCACTTTCCACCGTAGCCAATTAAACTGAAAGGCGATTGGCGCAAAAGTCGCATAATTAATCTGATTACACAAGTTCTAATACGAATAAATATGCGACCATTTACGTTTGTGTGTGTGTGTGTGTGTGTTTGGCCATATCAATAAAGATTGAGCCAATTAGCAAATTCGTGGCAATATTATTATAGCTTCAGCCATTTCGAAATCTCGGCGTTGTGTTAATATTATGCCAAATATCCATCTATATGAGCCAAAATGGCAAATGTAATTATGTATGAGCCTCATATACGTATAAAGGGTGTATATGTGCGTTCTGCCTGGGTTTATTGATTTCATTGGCAGCGATCGAATGGCTTATGATTTGCCGAACATTGAACTAGTTTCTGCATTTATATAACTTCATATATATATAAATGTGTATATGTATAAGTACATGAGTGTATGAATGCATGTGTGTACACTGTGTTAATTAAACGAAGCTGAGTGTGTAGCTGATTTTCCTCCTAACCTAAATTAATTATGGACGAGGCAAGCGAAAATTATTTAGCTGACGAAGATTTTAAGAATAATTCAATAATTCAACGAATTGATGGAATATTCTAACGAAGTGAATAATACTGCCAGTCTTCCTCTATTACAACCTCTCATATTCTTACAACCATTACCGCATATATAAACACTAGACCTTATATAAATTCCTTGGAAATATTTGCTTTTTTATTCTTCTTAAAATATCCCTCATTTCACTTATGGAGAAACTCGGGGGTATTCTGGTCTAGACGCCTAAATTTAGACATTTTTCAAACTAAAATAAAAAAGAAAAAGCATTTTTACTATACAGTTGTTATATGATTTTTTATTGACATTTAACGAATATAAAAAAAAAATTTAAAAGAAATAAAAAAATCGTCGAATTACAGACCTGTGGAGAGGGAGCTTAAAAAAAACGATGCTTCCTGCTTAATATGATTCCAACCCTTATAGTGATCTAAAACAAACAAATCGAAAAAAATTCTTCATAAGTAAAGATGTCGCTATCGAACTGATTTTCGATAAAAATAATCACCAAATGATATAACAAAATTTTGATCAAGTTTCAAAGAAAAATAAGGGTTAAACCTTATGTTAGTAACCAACTTTACCGACGAATTTTAACAACCGGGCACCGGGGTACCCATGATCTGAGTATGATTATTATTTTGTTTATTTTATTAAAAAAATTTTTTTCAATAATTCAGACCTTAAATTTTTTCTACAAATTTTTTTTCTTCAAATATTAATAGTCAGTGGCAATTTAAAAAAAAAAACAAAAAATAACAACGTAGAATAAAAAAAAAATTTAAAAAAATGAACTCACAAATAGCTTTCTTTTAAGTTAAAAAACGACGATTTGAGAGCTTAAATGAAATATTGAATTTTTTTTAAGTCATTCACACAAATACACTGCGGTGGGTAACCGGGTAACCGGTTACTAACATAAGGGTTAAGTAGAACTTGAGATACTCGTATCATAGCAACCACCACAGAAAAAGTTGTTTCGAGAAAAGTTCGTTGCCATGACACTAAAATGGCTATAATTTCAGTAATAACTCGAATTTTTAAAAATTATTTTAGGGAATCATTTTTGAAAGTTAAAAATTTGAAAATATGCAAAGAATTCGATTTTATAACAAATTTCTGGAAATTCTTTTCATTAAAGAACCAACTCGAAGTTGCGTATTGACGACAACCTGACTACTGCCGCCGAGGCCTTTAGTTTCGATCGATTCAATAAATCAACATTTGACACATAAGCCATGGTTTTCCAAGACTAACTAGTTTTTTGCGCCAACTAAATTAAACGCATGAGTTCAAACAATCTCTATAATCTCTGCAATCCCAAGTGACAACCTCTTCATACTGTATGCTGTTATTTTTTGTGAAGCCTCGCAAGGAACCGATTTTTATGTGAGCAATTTATAATTTAGACATTAAAGCAAATATAGAGCAAGCCATTCGCAAGTTAGAGTAAGAAACTGTCACTAAACCGCTTGTCGAGGTAGCCACATGAAAGTCGAGTCGAGTTCCATAGAGTTTATTTGAATCATCATGATCTACCCATAATTTGAATGACTTTTTAGATTTTGTGCAGCTTAATCTTTGCTTATTGAAGAACAAGTTATTTCGGGTTGTATCTAAAGATCAATAACTCGTAGTTTGAAATGTTAGCATTGACAAAGCCAATTCCTACTCGCTGGATGTTGGGGTTCCATGGTCGGTTTCCGAATTAGAATATTGTTCTTGGTTCTTTCAGTCGTTATCCAGCAAACGATTGCGTTAAATATAGTCAGAAATTACAATGAAATTAAGATATCGTATAAGGCGGTCTCTCAAGTTCATTTTACCGGCAATTATTTTATTTCATTCTCCGACGGCCATGACTGAATTGATCACTTTGAGGGCCCTGTCTACCATCAAACAAATTTTAATATTATTTCCTTCCTTTAGTTTCATGTCCCCTAAAGTTTTGATAAGACTTTGGAATGATCATTTAGAACTTAACCTAATCACTTATGTCACTGTAGACCTAACCCAACTTATTCAGAAATATTATATTGGATGGAATTCAAAACGCTTAAGATTACTTGAAACCCGTTTAGCTTTATAGTCTTAAATGACCATTCACAGTAAAAGTATTCGGTATTATTTGCTTAGATTTTAATGCTAGCCAAAGGCAATGCAAATATGCTTTAAATTAATTAACTTTTCACAAATGTAGCTTTAAGCGGATTAATTAATATTAACACATAAACCCCTACCCCGCTCATAGCTGAAGGGTGAACTCATGTTGAGCGTCGACAATAAGCTGTGAAATATGAGTTTGCCGTACAAACAATTAACACTAATGGGGGACAATGAAATTTCATGTGTGCGCTGCTGGCGGTGGACGACTGGCATCAAAATCCACGACACATGTTCATTTATCAATTCAATTGGAGGCGCGACAAGATGAAGACAAATACAAATTCTCCAAACTACCTTTCGCCCTCGGCACGCGTTTAGTAGCAAATTTCGCCTACTCGCTATACACTCGTAATATAATATTAACTGTACACGCACACATTTACATATATACACCGGCGCAGCGATCTGCATAAATCTATGTCGAACAGTTGGAATCAATGCAAATGGAACAGCGATAAACATTATGAATTACATATTTAAAAACGTCACGCCACAGCTGCGCGAATCACAATCGATGCAATCGAAATGGAAATGAGCTACGAAATGTCACAAATACACAATTGCACACAGTTGCAAGTTGATATCATGGCATGGGCGAGGCTAGCGCAAGAACACTAAGCCGTGAAGCTTAGCGCCATTAAGCGCGGCTGTCAATTGCAGGTGGCGCAGATAATATTCAAAGGATATGCAAGCGAAAGGACAACGCCGTACTTAGTCGAACAGAAGTCAATCAGCCATTAGAACTGTGCTCAAATGTGCGTTGGTTGGGTCGCAGGCAGGACGGAGGCGTAATGTTTGCATGCAAATTGACGCATTTAATGGCGTTCGCCTAACAAGGCGCGCAATTGCAATTTTACGGTGTCAATTTGCATGCACATATGTGTGTGTGTGTGTGTGTGTGTGCGAAGGCGCACTGCCACCGCCATTGAGCGATTGAGTCGCAAACATTCGAAATAGATAAAATTACTTTTAATTTTGTATGCGCATAAGAGTGTGTCGAATGCGCCTAATGGCTTGAGGCTATGTCAATTGTATGGGCGGTTAACGAGACTTTGGTGAAATTCTAACGTCAAAATTTACGCTAAAGACATAGCGATATTCAGAAATATTTACGTGTGTGTTATGTGTAACTTTTGTGTGTTTTGCGCATATTTTAATTCATTTTGCGCATTTCTTGTTGCCTTAACCATAAGCGCCAATAATTCAGCGTGGCGGCCTGAGTTATATAACCTTGACGGCATTTTATAGTTTTCGTTTTTTTTTTCTTTGCACCACTATTTTTTGTGCAACTTTTATGAATATCATTTTGGCTACGATTTATCCGCGTCACAGCACAAATGGTAGTATGCCATGCTTGCAGTTGTTGTTGTTGCGCGTCAAGTTCCATACGCAATCTAAATAGCGCTATAAATCAGTCGACTGGCAGGCGATTGGTTCGGCGTGCTTGTGGATGCGCCAGATTCGCGAAAGCAATGCATGAATTATAGACACAGGTTTTTCTCATTGGACGCAAATTCTGCCGCACACGTGAGTGAGGCGGAAGACCTGCGCTACAGGTGCCGGTGCGGTACTTGGCGAGTGAAGCGCAGCTTAGTAAGTGCTCGGTTCTCTGCATAGCTACTATTTGATATGCTGAACAACTTGTTTGAAGAAAAAGTGCAATTTTAACAATAAAAAAAAGGCTTCTCGAACCTTACTGGGTTGTGATTGACTAGGCCTTTAAGGGGTTTTACTCACTTGTATTTAAAAAATATATATATTTTGCATTTTTCGAATGTACATATGTATATGTAATTGAGAATATACTTCGAAAATTTCAAGTTTATCCGATAAATAGTTGTGGGGATATGAACTCATTTGTGAGAATTTTTTAACTCAGTGTAATGGGCTCCCAAAACTTTAAACGCGTTATTCTCGAAACGCTGTTTTCAGAGCCGGTGAGGAAAATTTTTCTGAAACGGCTGAACCGATTGGCTTGAGATTTTCACACGACATTCTTTAATATATTTTTCAAATAAAAATTGAAGGAATAAGATTTTGGACAATAATTTTTAAGCCACTTTGAATAGTAAATTTTCTCACAAAAAATGAATTTTTTTGCTTGGGAAGCCGCCATTTGCTCAAAAATCAAAATTTTTACGATGCCTTCGATTATTACCTGTATTCATCTATCATAATACTAAATTCTATTGGTTTTTGGTTTCACATAATTGGACGCCTAAATAACTTCCTCACAGCCAGACACCTTTTTCAGGAGGTCCTTCTGGAGATCGGCTATAGAAACAAGGGCATGCAATATTTTTAAAAATTAATCGCTGACCCTAAAGGTACATTAAATGCTCTGCATATTCATTTTTTGTTTTAAAATCGCAAAGTAAAATGCCACTTCAAAAAAAAATTTACAAAAATACGAATTTTTTTCAGTCTTGCAAGTGAATGTATCCCCTTAACAGGAAGTAATGTAAATCCTTAGGTCGGACGAAAGATTCTTGTCGGTGTAAGGTGTATCTGAAACAACGTGATGTTCTCAAAATATATGAAAATATTTTTTTAATTTAGTGTCGGCTTCTTAATAAAACTGGATTGTTGGTCAGACATAAAACAGTTTTAGTTAGTTCAGGGTAAATGAGATCTCATTATTTTTGTTTGCTTCGATGTTTAGAAGAGCTATCTATATATATAATAGAACTATCGATGATTTTTCAGCAACACTAAGATGATCCTCAACTGGAAGTAGCATAATTTATAATAATTAAGTTCATTAACTCAGCTTTTCATTATGGACTCGATAGTATACTTCAAGCACCTGGAGACATAGTGTCTTGAACTTTTTCATTTTCTAGACCGTAGCAATAGATATTAATTTTCTCTTGAATTTTGCAAGGAGAAAGCCTTTTCAACCAAATATTTTTTTTTAATGTTTGAAATGCGATGATCTCAAGTTAGGTAAGGTTAAGTTCGGTTAGCTTAGGTTTGGTTAGGTTAGGTACGGTTAGGTTTGGTAAACAGATTGATATTTATTGGCTCAAAGAATATTTCACTACGACAGCTACCGTTGTGATGCCCAGAACTCGTAAGTATGGATCAAAAATAAGCATTATATGAATCTAAGCTATTTTCAACGAATGTGTTCTTTTCACAAGCTTATTAACAATTTCTTGGTTTTAGCGCAACTTGAGCCAAATATTTATTTATATGTACCCCACTTGCCCCAACAATATATTTATGGCACTTTTGATTATGTATATTAATTTATTTGCCAAAATTACTCTACATCAACGCTGAATACCCATATGAATAACCTCATCATCGTATGAAGGACCAAGTAATAACAAAATTCACTACTCATCCGCACTCCTCACCACGCACATTGGCTGTGGTATCGCATGATTTCATCATCGTTTTGTATGATTTATTTGAACTGCTGCCATACGTCGATTCGACGCTGATAACTACCCAGGCCTTCGATACAAAATTGCTTCGGGTAGTGTAACTCATGAGTTACTAGCCGCCAGCGACCCATCTTTAGTCACCACCACATTCATATGCGCATGCAAAGAATTCAATTTACCAACACTAACCGCTTCATCTCACCACTTGGAACTATGCAGCGTTAACTATAATGGTGGCTTGGTAGAATGCGGAACGGCCAATAAGCCAGCCAGCGGCCCAACCCACCATCAGCAGTGTACAGCGGCACCAGTAGACGTTCCGCAGCACTCACAGCTTTCGGAGATAAGCATTTCCATATTCGATGCAACAACAGTATGTAAATTTCCTTATGAAATGCCAAGGCATCCGAAATATATTCCGTAAGAAAGCAAAGAAATCAACGTAACCAACTTTGAAGTTATGAATATGCCGTTGTGTGTGTGGAAAAAATATTGCAAGTTACATAAATCATAAACGAAAAATTGAATTGTGAATAAGTATATGCGTGCTGGTACTTTTTTCGCCGAAAAAGAAATGCAAAGCGTGCGAAATGAAAAATTGTGACAGGCCACGGCGATTAAACGGAGAATCATTGGCGCTATTTGTGCAGAGTAGTGAAATATTTACAGATTTTTATGATTTTTAAATTCATATAAAGCGTTAGCAAAGTTTCATGAGTAGTTTTAAATATTGTTCAATAGCAGTTAAGGCAACAAGCGCTACTGCACAATGGAGATGTATCTCTATTATGTTGAAGAAAATTGTTCGAGAAGCAGATCTGAACTGACTTGACAATACGAAAGTAAACTACTTCCTTTCACAAAAGCACTTTAACTGTTGTTGTTGTAGAAGACAAAATATTTACCTTGTTTTAGGTAACACCTTTTTCGTGTTCTGTTCAGCTACTTAGATCAACTTTTGATGGTAAGGGATGCTGTATAAGTTTCGCCGCTTGCCTTTCTAATACATATTATATATATATGAAAGAGCGGATTAAACATAACATTTGCTAGATCTTCGGACCTTTGCTTTTAAGAAGCTGTATATATGATAGCATATATAAAATAGCCCATAACTTAGTTAGGGAATAAATTCCGACTTTTATGAAGATCCACATTGATTTGGAAGCTAGAAACGGTTTTCGTTTTTTTTCTTGAATAAGAAAGTGTATACTTAAAGCAAGAAAATGACTAACGGTTGATGATCGAGGGTTCTTGATCTACTTAAAGATCAAAAGAATGCAAAATAGATCTCAAAATGCTTTCATATAGTCCCTAAAATATTGAAGCAAGGTCTGATTTTTGGCTAATGATCCTCAAAGAGAGAGAATATACGGTTGATTGACTAGCTGATGCATATGAAAATAAATTCAAAACGATTTCAGAACATTCGCTTAGATAAATCAAAAAGTTATATTTTATTATCTTTTCAATAGATCTTCATAATCCGCTTAGGTACTTTCTAAATAGTCAGAACGACCACAAAGCTCAGCAAGCCACATATAAAAGTCGGGCAGTAACTCCAGCTCTGCTTGTCGCTGCCATCTGTTGAAGGTCTTTCGTTAATTCATTATTGCCCGGAACGACCAGGATTTGGTTATTAAAAACTAAAATGACAACCGTTTAACGATTTGCCTACGCTACTGTATTCAACAACCCCTAATTATATTGCCACAATTCATTTTCATTTTATTTCTACTTTTTCCTGTTTTTGATATTCTTTGGATCGGTTAATGATGAACACAAAATGATCTGCATTCGTAAAGCGCCTAGATAGAAATTCGAAAGTGTACAACAACAATGCTACGCATGAAAATGAAGTGTAAGAAGTGACAACTGCGCATGCGCATCGGACTTTCTTGACTTCCTATTGTTGCAGTTATTTTGTTATCTTTCAAATTGTTTGATTTGCAAAAGTCAATTGGGAAATTAATTTACGAAGCAAACAATGAAATCCTTCTAATTCACCCAAAGTCTATGCGCTTCAACATTGTTGAATGCCGTTGCAAGGGAATGAGCTTGACTGTTTTTGCGTCGACGTTCGTTGATGAGGGACTGACAGTGCATGAAAGGCAATTTGTGCCAGCTAATTCGCATTGTTGCCGATGTCATTAGGGGAGGTGAGCGATACCAAATATGGTTAAGGAGGAAGACTCATATATTTCATGGTGAAATATAACGGATAATTGTGTTTGATGACTAATTAAGGGTGGGAATCGGAAATGCACTGGGCAAAAGAATTTAGATTCGCAACTCGCAAGTTGCTACGGTGAAAAACCGTCTCTATTAGAAAACGGTTACCAGGTTCGCATTTACAGTTAGTTTCGCAAATTGATTCGAATTCAGCAGGTATATTGTGGATTTAAGAGTTTTTCTTCACATATTTTCCAGATGTAGTTTAGATTAGGTTAAGTGGTCGAGCCTAAAAAGGATCTCACTTGCGTAGCTCAGAACGTCGGTCCGTTGTGGTACCTAAAACTGCATCAGAAGAACTTTACCGATCGACAAAGCGCTTTGAGCCTATCACAAATTTGTTGTGATGGCTAATATCTGTTTCGGCTATGTCTGCTGGTTCGCCGAAGGTAAGATTACCGAGTTGTTTCAGCCTCAGTCTTCCAAAGGCTGGGCAATGGAGTAGAAAGTGCGTGGATATTTCCACCTCACCCTCCTCCAGACAACTTTGTCCGGTAAGATCCTTATCGCATAAAGTTGGACAATGCCCGGTAAGAAGCTAGTCGCCGACCAGCGCCTGCTATGTGCAGACGAGGTCCATCCATTGATTCAGTGTTAGAACGCAAGACGCCATTGGAGGTCCAACTCGGATCCATTCCGATCTGAGCGGGGAAAGGGTGCCCACTCTGACTAGCTCATCGGTTTTGCAGTTATCTGTGGTTAAAGTAGCTTGATACTATTTGTGGTGAGGACAGACACTGCTTGACTAGCTTTGAGCGCACGATTAGCACGTTCAGCGCTAGTAATGCCGCTCGGCTGTCGATGTGAATGCTCACCTTCCTGAAATAGGTTGCACTTCGTAACAGTACGTGTACCGCCATCTTGAAAGCAGCCACTTCTCAAGCCAATACCCTTTTGTATCATTGTCGTCCTAGCTCACATTTATTTACAGTGTACTCTCAAAAATTGTCTGTTTTCATCTTTGTGTCACCAAATAGAATTAACTGCATTTTCATTACACACACTTACCACCTTTCAGCTCATCAGTCTCATTGGACAGTAGTTCATCGCCAACTGCTGCTCACTTCAGGCAGCCCGTTACAGGATCTACATACTTTACTTATGACAAACACGTATGACAGTCAGGCAAACTAATTAGTTGTTGGTGATCCATCAAAAAACGCAGCAACCGCTGCTACTGTCACTAAATCGGTGATTGCTAGCGCATTTCTTTTACCAAAGCCATTCAGCCGCGCTCTAGTTACTACGTGCACTACGACTGCGCGTGTGACTTTGTATCAGATTTCAGACCGTCGCAGTGCATATAATTGAAACAGATTGCTCGCTTCGCTGCGTCGTTGGTCTTTTATTTCCGCATAATTCACATATTTCGACAAACAATTGCAGTTTATTGTCTGAAAGAAGCACAAAAGATAGACTCACGTGTGTGTGAGCGTCGAAATAATGATTTGGAGGGTAGGGCGGCCAGTGTTAGACGACCTTTTGTTGCTGCGCCTGCGCGCGCTCTACTATTTCAGCTCCTCTTAATTGGCTTTATCCTTGCTAATTTCGCACCTCAATGACTTTTTGTGCCTGAACGAGTGAATGCATGATACGCACATACAAATATCACAGTGTTGCGCTGCGATAGTGAAACGACAATACGCTTTTGTTTTATCCTTAAGCGCCTAACTCTTGGTGGCTTCGTTCTGTATACTCTATGCGTTATCTGCGTTACATACAAGTATATATGTGTGTGTGATGTATGCGTTTTGAATAGCAAGGCATTTGACATACACTGTTTATGAAACGGCGCTACAAAACGGCTGGTAATTTGCTGCTCTAAGTGTGCTTCTCATCCCCTCCACACTTCTTTTTACTATTTTCCACAATCTGAATTGCTGCTTAATTATTTAACTGTTATTATTGTAATTAATTTTGTCGCAAATGATTTGAGTAATTGATATTTTATTTATCTTTTGTTGGCATCTTTCGCATTACATACAACATAGCTGGTCCGTTTGGTGCCCGAATTTGTGTCGTCGTTGGGATAGGCGAGTGTTGATTAGAAAACACAAATTTTGCGATCGATTGCGACTGTTTGTTGACTTTGCGGATTAATTGTGTTTGAAATTATGAATTTTTTGTTTGCTTTTTGAATTTTGATATAACGTTAGAGCAGCTGCTCTGGTTTACTTTCAATAATAATAATTACATTTTTTTGTCATGAATTTTGATTGATATGAGGCATATACCCGCTAGATCACCTGTTAGTCTGCAGATGTACGATGCATGGTGTTTTTGGCATTGTTCAAAGACGAGCAAAGATGTGGCAATCCAGAAGGCAGTGTTGAGATGTTTCTACCTTGTCTTCTACCAAACAGTTACTACAACTATTATAACCTTATCGAGTGGATACCGTTAAGTTAGTACTAATGTTGGTCCAGCGCTTAATAAGCGCACGTGAGGCTCCGCTGTGCAGTTGTAAAACGTAAGAAGACAGCGTAGATCCTTTCCCTTTCTATTCTACCGGTAGTAAGGCGGCGGTAAATTTCTTTGCCAACGCATTTTGCTTGACAGTTAGCTGCGTTTCGGCGCAAATTTCAAAGGATGCTTCGCGATAATTTGTACACAATCGGTGGTTATAAAGTATAGGCACCATCGTATTCACCGGATTTGGTCTCATGCGACTTTTTTTGGTTTTTACAACTCAAGTTACCACTCCGTGAAAGCCGTTTCGACTCGATTGAGGCCATAAAAGACAATTTCGCAGAGAGAACTGAAGGCGATGCCGGACAGCGCCTATAAGGCATGTTTCGTTGGTGTCTTATGTGCATCGCTACAGAAGCAGCATATTTTGAAGGCGACAAAATAAATATTGATGAATATTAAAAATTATTCGTTTTATTTACAATTTCCGGAAACTTTAAGGTCTTAATGTAGTTCTTAGTTGAATATAAAATCTCAGTATTCTGAGCATGTTTATCCATGTATCTTAGAAATATTTATAGAAATGTTTATAGAAATTTGAACCGAGAGGATCACGTAAAGCATAGTAAAGCGCTTCAGTCTAGGAATATATTATATGATACCTCACTCGGATCATATAGGCGCTCTGCAGAGACTGAATAATAAACGCACTTAAACACATACACACAGTAGCACATTAATAACTGCTTATTTGGGAAAAACTAAACGAGAAGAGATAATAAGCAATAACATTAAAACCATTTAGTTTATGGACTTTTAATTTAATGGGTAGGGCTGTCATACTTCTGTACAAGCAAAGCCAGTTGGGTAGGTTGAACATTCATACACACACACATACAAACATGCAAACACGCATGCATAAAGTGCTCGAGAATTAATGTTCTATATAAACACACACACACACATATACATGCACAATATGTGTAACATACAAATATGAGTAAATGACACAGCGGTGACTGGAACAAAGACAATGATGGCACATTCGGCGAATTATTGCGTTCCAGTTGCAATTTTGCTCTGAATGGCAAACTCATAAAAGTGAATGCTGCCAACGACATGCAGGCAAAGGGACGCGAATGCAGCGGGGAGGCATATATGTGCATATGTATGTAGTTAAGTTGATAGCTAGGTAGGCAGTTGAGTAGTGAGATCGCTTTTAATTGCATCCATAAGCGACTCGATACTCGCTGATTTGTTGGCTAAACGGTGGCAAACGGACAATTCATTATATTAGACACGCTGGCGCTGTAAATACCGGGAGCAGCCTAATAAAAATGCCGTAAATGTGAGCACTTGCGTGTATGTATGAGTGTGTGTACAAATATTGGTGTAGATGTGAGTGTGTTTAACTTAGCATAAACTTGCTGCGATATTTGCTGCTCCAATATTTATACGAAATTAATAAGTTGCTTCTTTATAAAATATTAGCTCTCGCTCATGTGCACGTTTGTATGCGTGTATATGTGTGTGTGTGTGTAGCTAGCGTTTTATGTTCGTCTGAGTCAATTTAATATCACACAAATATGGATTCTTTACATTCAATTAACTTTTCCAATTTTTTTTCAAGTTTTTTTTGTTGCAAATTTTGCACATTCACACATAAAAAAAGCACCCCAAAGTGAAGCGCATAATCTGCAGCAAATAGCGTGAAACAAGCAAAAAGCGAATGCATAAAATTCAATTGATTTTCATATGTGCGACACTTTTTATTGCTTTCTCTACAATTGATGGGTGTTCTGCACCAAATAAGGGCAAATTATTTGCGCCGTTTATATCTGTATATACACATATATATATATGTATATATGTATATTTGTGTTTGCAGCTTATGAATGTTGCAAAATTGCTGCTACTTTTCTTTGCCTTTGTGGGAGCGTTGTTCATACGAGGATTAATTGCAGATGTTCGAATTTGTACGTCAATGCACTCTTATTGAAATCATACATACATACATACGCGCCCATATAAAGCACGTAGATATATGTATGTGTTATGTTGTATGTATGTAATTTTTGCTACATTGGTGTTTATCGCGTGTGCGAACTCATTTGACAGTGCTGAAACTGGTGCATAAAGAAGATTTACCAAATGTTTTACGCTTCATTTGGCTTTGACTTTATATTTTCAATATTTTTATGATAAAATTCGGTACATGTCACTACTTTAAATGCACATATTTGATATTCGTATACATTAGAGTGTCCAAAAAAAAAATTAAAGTCTTTTATTGAACGCATATCTTACTAATTCGTTTCAATCACGTTGAAACAACTGGAAACTAAGTTTGCTGTAGATAGGTTTACGACAAGCCGTGCCGATTTACATCGAAAGTTGTAAATATTTGCTTACTATAGCCGACACGGACGAACTATCGTTATGCACGTTATAATTTGTGATTTTTATGCAATAAACATATAGTTTTCGTTCGATGAACATGCCAACTTGACTTACACAGTTTAAGTAAAATATATTTTTAGTACAGCTTGGTTGCAAAGTTTCTGTTCTCACCAAGAAATAGCACTACTAGCACCAAATTTTTTCTCAAATTAGTGGTGTACATCTGTCGTGAGAACACATGCAAAGTTACAAGTCATTCTGTCAATTAATTGTTTGTTTACAAGTCATTTGCAGTTGACGTGTCAGACTATTTTTTTAATATGGAAAAAATTGAACATCGCGCAGTGATTAGATGCTTTGTTTTGAAAGGTTTAAAAGTAGAGGAAATTTATGAACAATTGTTAAAAGTGTATAAGGAATTCTCATCTTCAAAACGCACCGTTTAGTTTTGGGCTGGTGAATTTAAACGTGGTCGTACTAGGCTTGAAGACGATCCACGCGAAGGACGACCAAAAACCGCAATCACATCAGAAATCATTAAGCAAGTTCATGATATTGTTAGTGTGGATCCAAGTTTGACTAAGCGTGAAATTGCTTATGGCATAGGCATCTCAAACATTCATTTGCATATGAATAAGTTGTTTGGAAGGTTATTGCCGCACACGTTAACAATTCAACAAAAACTGGATCGAAAACTAATTTCCCAGCATAATTTGGAGCCTTTTAAGCAGCATAAAATCGATTTCTTGCGTCGTTTTATAACTATGGATGAGACTTGGATGTACCACCATGATCCTAAATTGAAACAAGCACGTTTACAGTGGACTGAAGCTGGTTATTCAGCTCCAAAGCAGGTGAAGCCACAACGATCAGCAAATAAGGGTATAGCAACAGTTTTTTGGGATGTAAAAGGAATTTTGTTGATTGATTAGCTGCAGAAAGGTTAAACAATCAACTTTGAATATTATGAGCCGCTGGATAAAAAAATTCGTGAAAAAAGACTAGCACAAAAAGATCATTTTTCATTAAGATAATGCACCTGCTCATAAATGTGTTTTAACAATGACCTGAAAAAAATCCTTCGTGGAAAGCGTTTTTTGTCGAATTAAGAAGCTATTACAGGCGTAGACGGGTATTTCGCAAAACTTCCGGAAAGTCATTATAGGGATGGCATAAAATTATTAGAGAATCTTTGCAATAAGTGTATTGAAGTTAAGGGAGATTATATTGAATTTCGTAAAAAACAGTATTTATTAATTTCGAGCGCAGAAACTTTTTAACCAACCTGTAGGTGTATCAAAACATCAAATAAGTGATCAAAACGATATAAATATATAGCAGAACAAGCCTATCGACATCATCATATCATCATAAAATTCCGTACAAGAAGACTTATCTGATCCGAACGCAAACATAATATCGTTTCAAAAAGAAAAGAAAAAAAAATCAATGTGGAAAGACTTCATCCAAAATTAGTACGGCACTTGATATGTGTTGACACTTGAATATAATGCTGATGCATTTCTTATAAGTAAATCCTCAATACAAAAAATGCGCAGAGAAAAAGTCAAAGAGCGTGTGGAATCTATTAGAACTGATTTTCAAAATAAGATGCCATAGTTTGTGATTGTTCACTTTGATTGAAATAGGCAATACATTTCAATCAAAGAATTTATGTTGTTCGCGAATCAGAAGAAGAACGTCTTTCGTTAGTTAATTCATATGGAAATAAAGAACAATTGATAGCTAGGCCAAGATTAGTAAACTCATCAGAAAAAGAACAGGCAAGGGCGGTTTCGATGACTATCGATAACTAATTGAGCGCTGTGATATTTTAGGTGGAAATAAAAATCGAAAATTTAATCGTCAACCTCCAGGTACCATATACTCAGTCAAGTGCATGACAAGGGCGATTTATGCACTGAAAATAGCAATTCTTAGCGCTCAAATGAAAATGACAAATCAGAACAAGGCGACACGGTTGGATATTTGCTTGTTCATCGTAACATTCTATGTTAAGCGCTGGCGCCAATGTATTTTTGTTGTAAGAGCACCTTATTAGAATATGTGCCTTTTGAATTCAATAAAGACTTAAGAAAAAATCGTTACATTCTCGAATACAGGGTGAGACACGAATCGTATAGTGCAGCGGTACCATGCTTTGCAGTCCGTCATTTCCGCCCAAAGCGAATTCAGAGGCGATTTTGGCGGCGCTTCACCGAGTAGTTGGACCATTATAAGGTTGTGAAACATGTTTGCCGAATCTGGAAGTATCGCAAGAAGTATATGCTTATGAGGTCATTTCGAAAAAAAAAATATAGGCTATGCGATTTAGTTTTCGAGAAAATAAAATTCTGTCTTATACCTTCGAACACACTAGTATACATAAGTACTTGTAATTATAGCTAAATAAAAAATATGTATGTATATTTAGTTTAGAATGGTTAGAATTGAACTTCTGCGACCGTTTTGCCGTCGGTGATAAATTTTAGAAAGCGCTACGAGGCCAAGTTGTATGCATAAAATTAACAGATAGATATTAGAATAAATATCTAAGGAATATTGAAAATTTTCAATTAATATGTCAAGTAGAAAGAAATTCATTATTTTTGCATTAAATTTCTTTCGCAAACGTTTGCCATTTTAGCGATAATTTCTACACTCAGCAACCATCGTGCCTGTTGACAAAAATCAGAACAGTCGATTTTCACAAGCTTCTCTTGAAGCGAATCAAAAATCAGCAAGATGAGACGCTTTTGACAGGAAGAGGTAGTAGGTAGTAAGAACCGCCCAGCCTAGTTCCCAGAGCTTCTGGCGAGTCACTATTGTTGTGTGTGGCCTGGCGTTGTCCTGATGGAACAAATTGCCTCTGCTATCTAGGTAATTGTTTCCTTCCGGAGCGGTTCAATTGTTAATAGTACAGGTGCGAATTTATAGTTTGGTCGTAGAAGAACAGCCTATAATATTATGCCCTGCTAACCCCAACAAACATATAGCACAACCTTTCCGACCTTAAATTCTGGCTTTGTCACGAAAATTAATTATTTGCTATTTTATCTATAATACGTTTATCTATATAAAAAAAAGACATACAAATATATTTGTCTGTACTCGATCAGCTGAGAACCTCGGTCCTCGCTATAAATATTTTAGAATTGAAGCTTTCACGTGTACAGATATCAGTGTATGTATATGTAAGTGTTTGTAGGTATGTATGTAAATGTGTAGAATCCAAACAAATACCAAGAAAGATTTCGTAAAACTGTGAACCAAAATAATAACGGTAAAAAAGAGTTTTTAAAAACTACATAAAACAAATACAAATACTTATGCAACAAGAAAAGTAAGCAACTACTATACAAATATAACAAGAACAACACGCAAGCAAGCACGAAATAACAATAACAGCAACAGCAATAGCAACAAAGCAACACGAAAACATATAAAATGTTCAAATCATCAAACAATAAACTCAAAATGGACTCCATCGTCGCCGACGTTGTTGTTGTTGCCATTATTGCCGTTGTTGTTGTTGTTGCAGCATTGCTGCTGTGTGCATTCGGCACTACTACTACCACTACCACAGCTGTTTGTTGGTTGCTGTTACACACATGAAAATGTTGTTGTTCGTTTATTGTATGCGTTTTTTGTTGTTTCTGTTGTTGTTGTGTAAATTTTATGCTCATTTTCGAGCACAAACGGTCACACATTCCCCTTCCAATTAAAAATTATGCCATTAAAGCAACAATATGCTTACAAATAACAACAACAACAACAATTTACCAACCATGCGCAGTAGAACCTGCTCAGTTGCCACAAAAGCGTCGCTACGCTGCTGGCCAAGCGACTCTTAACCAAATAAGCCATAGGAATGCAGTGGCAATGGAACACGGCTGAGTCCTGCGCATTTCAAGCAGCAACAACAATTTGATTTTAAACATTTTGTTAGTGCAAAATTTTTTCCATCTTTCAAGAGCGACCATGACGTTGGGCACAAAGGCGTGGCTACGCTCACTCACTCAGCTCGCTTGAGTTACTCAGCTACTCAAGCACTCTGCAGCCGCTCCAGTTGTGCAGCAGTGCTTTTTTCGTCGGTTGCTGCAACTACAGGCGGATTCTGGCTTACGATTGTGTGGCTAGCGGTTGCGTAGCCTCTTGTTTGTCTGCTTTGTGTCCCGCTGTTTCTCAATCCACTGCCGTGGTGTGGTGAATTATTTTATGGCCTTCTGGTTACTCCAAACAGTTCATGGCTGCCGGCGATTTCCTTGGTAGTTATGGACACGCTGCGGCTGTGTGGCCGGGGGTCTTTGGAGTGTTTCATTTTGAACTTATTGTCAGCGCTTTTAATGCCACTTGTCTCTCTATGAAGTGGCAGGGGCGACAGAATGTTGGACGTGTATACATATGGACATAATAATTATAGTCATACAAGTTTTATAGATATTGCTATATGAGTGTTTGGCGTATGGGCAAGTGATTCTAAGGATGGTTGCTTGTGTGTGTGTACATATATGTAATATCGAATTTATAATCTTATGGCTGACGATTTTTAAAAACGATAATTTTTTTATTATCTTCTTGTATTTTTTTAATATCTAAATTTCTATATTTCTTAAAATGGTAGCCTAAAAAATTTTAAGTATTGTAACATATTGTCATTTCAATTAGATTTGTGTAACAATAAAATGTTTGCTTTGTTTTATTATTTTTCTTTACTATTAAATTATATAATTTCTAACCTCAATTAATCGTATAGTTACTAAAAACTCTCCTTAACCGCAACTTATTTCTTAAAAGGAGGGAGTAGTCGTCAACCACGGGAGTAATGAGCACTAAGACGCTATAAGTCTGATGTAAGATTCGTAATGGTCGGACTCTAGGCAAACTCCTGCAAAATTCTAAAACTTAAAATTTCTAATGTAATTATTATGAATCTATCATGATCATTTAAAATAAGATATATAGCCAAAATCTAACAAAAAAAGTAAGAACCTTAACATCGGCTGCACCGAAGCTATAAAACTCTTCGCAAATAAAAAAAAAATTCCATACAAGGATTTGATTTTGATCAGTTTGTATGCCAGCTTTATGCTATAGTGGTCCGATCTGAACAATTTATTCCGAGATTATACCTTGCCTTGGACAATAATCCATACCAAATTTCGATATCTTGTCAAATAAAGTTTTCCATACAAGAGCTTAATATGTATCGTTCAGCTTGTATGGCAGTTATATGCTATATTGGCTCAAATATCGGCAGTCCTGACAAATGAGCAGCTTCTTGCCGAGAAAAGGACAAGTGCAAAATTTTAGATCAAAACGGAGGCACTTGTATGTTGATATACCGACAGACAGATATAGCTAAATCTACTCAGCTCGTCAAGTTCTTCATTTATATATATATTTTATAGGATCTCCGAAATTTTCTTTTCGGTTCTAAGTTTTAATTTGTAATAAAGTATTGTATTTGTTACTAATATAAAAAAGTTGGTTATAACAAAAAAATTCAAGCTTTATGGGGTTCATATCATGTGACGGCCTGTTTTATCTGGGAATTTTTGAGATTTTTTTTCTAAGACCAATAACTAGATAGAGCTTTAAGTTTATTATAATTAATTAACATACTTGTATATTTCGACAATATAAATATTAATTTTAAGAGGGTATTCTAGTCTAGAGGCATGAATTTGAGGTCATTTTTAAAGTGTCGTAAAAAAAAGGCAATCAATATTTATACTATTGATTTTTTTACCAGTTATTTGTTAATGTTACAAGAGTACTAAAGTTAAAAATTTAAAAAACTGACAGCTGATGAAGTGAGGATCTCCAAATATTTACACAAGAGCCCTTGATTGCAACCCTCTTAGTCAGATGAAATTAAAAACAAGAGATAATTAATATGCAATGATGTCGTAATTGTATGAACTAGCGATAGGTAAAAAACAAAAATTCGCGACTGTTTGACAAACAAAAAATAAACGATTTTTATATCATTTTTATTTTTTTGAATTTTTTAAAAATAGTAAAAATTGAAATTTGGGCATGAGGATAGTTTATACTCGAGAGAGGTCTATAAAAAAGATTATCTGAAAACTTCAAGTAAATTGTTGCAGTAAAACTCGATAAATCGTGGGTATCGTATTGAAAAAGTTTGGTCTGAGTAATACGCATAAAAAGTTTCATGTAAAGTCTTTTGTTCGATTAGACCCAGCCGAAGCAGTTTGGAAGTCGGGTCAGTAAATTGTCTATAGCTCCGAAAATAGTTTAAATTTTCAAAAATCCTCTTGTAGAGATGTTCTTAAGTAGTTAAACTTTGAAAATATGAAAGAAAAGGATCGATTTTTTTGAAATTCTACACTAGCATACTCCCTTAAGCTAAAAATATTGTGTATAATAGGAGGTACAGCGTTCTGAACACCCCCACATCGAAAAAAATGGCATGCACTTTCTGCACGATACCAGCTGATTGGCTTATGGGAAACAAAAAAAAATGTGCGGCGCTAGACATTGAAAAAAATGAAATTTTGAGAATTTTTGTTTGATAATATTTTATTCTACTCGTTCACAGGTGATGCGTGTACCCTACAAATTTCAAGTCATCGTTAATTGATTTTTGAGATATGATGTAGGAAAGTGTGAAAACACAGTTTTGAGAAAAACACAGTTTTGAGAAAAACACATTTAAAGTTTCAAGTCCGCAAATCAGCGCACCGAACAGCTTCTACTTCTAACAGCTGTATCTTAAAAATTAAAAATTTTTTAAATCACTTTACTACCGTTTTCTAGACATGTTAAGAAAGCAATTTATGAATATAAAAATTAAATCGATTTTTGGAGCGCATCACACAGGATGATCTCTTTAATAATATTGAAACATAAAATTTACTATATGGTTCCATAATATAGGCATAACATTGCAAATATAAAACATTTATTATCCTCTTGAAATGTAATAAAACGCTGATAGGATAATAAAATACAAATAAACCAATAGAGTACGAAAACATACGATTTTGCCACTGGCAGACAAACATAAAATCTAATGCCATAAAAATCCGTTTTATAAAATACAATCATATAGTGCCAGAATGAACGAGCGGCGACCAACAAACACGCAGCTAGCGTAGTATAGACAAACCGACGAACTAGCACAATCTAATCATTGGACAAGTGCTCACTTAAAACAGCAGCAGCAGCAGAAACTATCGGTGCGCAGTGCTTTGCAAACATACATACACACATATACACATGCACACACATACCAGCTAAAGCACACAGCATTCACTTCACAGCGAATTGTTGTAACTCCGTTTGGACTTGGCTATCTGCGGCACTTTATCCAAATGTATGGCAGCCATACTCAATATTTCAAAAGTTATCCACCCCGAACGAGTTAAAAGCAGCGGCGCGACTGCCAATAGCCAATGTATTGTATGAGCAAGCAGTGGGGCTAAAAGCTATTACAACAGTGTTGGTAGCAGGCAACAACAACACAAAGTTGAATATCTATTGTTCGAACAATTTGGCGCAGCATAGAAAATGGCGTCAAAAGCGCCCTGAAAGCACTGTGCGTACACACACACACACACATACACTTATACATATAAACGAGCGCAGTTAAATTGTTTCAGTAAGTAAGGCGATTGGGGATACAACCGACTACAGCTACAAGCGTATGCTTAAGCTTATATATATGTGTGTGGCTGTGTGTGTGTGTGTGCCAGAGTGCTTTGCGAGTATATGAAGTGGCGCTGCAGCCACTCCTGCTTCCGTTATTATCCCACCGTTGCTGTAGTTGTTGGCTGCGCCGCAGACTATAAAACGCTTCATGAACGCGCGCGTACAAGCTGCCAGCCATGAAACATGAAGTTTTGCTCATTTTTATCATTTATCGATTTCGAATTTGCAGTTTCTTCACCGCCATTCAATTTTGCGCACCGCTCATGCTGCGAGTGGCTTCTGCCACTGTGTTGCTATCTAACAGCGCCAGTTAATACAAAATTCTCGTTGACTCACATCTGCATGTACATGCATACATGTGTATGTATGTATGGTATGTATGCGCACGACTTATATGCGTTCTATTTGCTGTTGATGAGTGTTGCAATCATTGCTACTGTTGTCGTTATTATTGTAAATGTTGTTATTGAACGGCATTGCGAGTTGCCTCATCAACGCTGGCAACATTGAAGCGTGAAGCAGCAGTTTTACATACAGAGTCTGATGGCGACACTGCTGAAGTCTCTACATACATACGTATGTATGTTTATATGTACATATGTATGTGTACGAAACACACTTGCAATTTGATTTAGCTCACTAAGCAGTTTTGCGCCATCAATTCGAGCGGCTTGTTGGGCGTGCTCGGCAGTCGCTCAGCACCGCGCAGCCTGTTTTGTGTACGATTTTCTGTTGGCTCACATTGCCATCGCTTACATTAGGTGCTTGAGCATATTCACATGTCTGTATGTATGCAGCCAATCGCTTGTCATTGTCAGATAAATTCAGCTCAATCGCTTCGAAAGTGTAGTAAATGTTAGCAGCAGGAATTTACGATGCAAATTCCACTTCACTTCCGCAATCTTTTTGCCGCTCGACGCTCATCGGCTCATGCCTAACCTAATACTGTCTGCCTGTCTATGGGCAATGCTAATAGACTCACTACCAAATATAGTCGCTATGCTCGAAGCTATTTTCAACACTACTGTGGTTGTTGTTTTTGTCATTTTGCTGAGGTGGCGTGGCGTGGATCATCGAACGCGTTATAAACATGCGAATTGTTGTTTGGTATAATTTTTTTTACCCAGTTTGCCGTTCATGTTGGTAATATGTAGGCTTTTTGCGCTTTTATTTCTAGTTTTTGTTTGGCTTATCGATTTGGTTACACATTGATTTTGATATTCGGCAAATGTGGCAATTTACATTCATTTCTCTGTGAATTGTTATGGAAGCGAATTTATATTGCCTTGTATTATTTAATAATTTTGTTGAGCGCTAAGCAGTTATGGTTGTAATAATTTATAGATTTTATGACTCACACATGAGAAATATGAATATAATCATTTTATTATTTTTTTTTTTCATGGTCTATAAAAAATATTTATAAAATTACTACACAGAAATTCATCCAAAAAATTATTTGACCAAAAGCTCAAATTTTCTTAAAAGGTCCCAATGAAACCCCACATATAGTAGTAGTATTATATTCAGACAGTACGGTATGCAGTGGTGGCTATACAGGTTGGTTGAAAAGTTTCTGCGCTCAAAATGTAAAAATACTGTTTTTGGTACGAAATACATATTTTTTTATTCAATATATTCTCAATTAACTCCAATACACTTATTCCAATGATCCTTAAATAATGCAGCTTTCCACGACGGAATTGTTTCAGGTTTTTGAAAGGATAGTAGTCGCTGGAAGCCAAATGTGTTGAATACGGTGGATGCTCAAGCAACTCGTACTACTTAAAACACCTTTGTGAGCAGGTGCATTGTCTTTTTTGTGATGCAAATCTGGTATTTTCTCACGAATTTTTTCATCCAGCTGCTCTTAAAAGGCTGCAATAATATTCAGAGTTGATTGTTTTACCTTTTTTCAGCGTTTTCATATGTAGTTCTCCATGTAAAATATGAAGCACTCGTTCGTCTGAGTTGCCTATGCCATAAGCAATTTCACGCTTAGTAAAACTTGGATCCTCACTAACAATATTATGATTTCTGGTGTGGTTGCGTCCTTTTGGTCATCCTTCGCGTGGATCGTCTTCAATCCTAGTACGAACACGTTTAAATTTACCAGCCCAAAATTAAACAGTGCGTTTTGAAGGTAAGAACTGCTTATACACTTCTTACACTTGTGCATACATTTCCTCAGCTTTTAAACCTTTCAAAACAAAGCATCTACTCACTGCGCGAGATTCAATTTTTTCCATATTAAAAAATACTTTGACACTTCAACTTCAAATGGTTTGTAAACAAAGAACTGGTTGACAGAGTGACTTGTTACTTTGCATGTGTGCTCCCGACAGATGTGCCAACTTGAAAAAAAAATTGATGCTAGTAGTGCTATTTCTTGTTGAGACCAATCAACTTTTCAGCCAACCTGTATATCTAGGTAATATTTTTAGTAAAATCTGCTAGACCGAGCACAGCCTTATTGTAATTCCAGGTATTGTTGCATCTCCTGACCATTAGATATATTGTCCTTAAAGCAGAAGTGCAGAAATCTTAGAAGGCCTTTAATAGTTTTTAAACTATCTGTCAACCTTAACTCGCTAGTTTTATGACAATAAAAATAGGTGGAAAAAAAATCGCACGAAAAATTTTTAACGAAGAAATATAAAATAAATATAAATAGATATATCTATGTAATAAAAAAATGTATAATCTCAAAACAATTTTTTTTAATGTTTCAAAAGAAAGAAAAGCCAGAAAATCAAAAGAAAGTGTCGCTTAAATGATCAAAATAATGGTTTGAGCTTCAATTCGACTGAATATTCGAGGAATAATTTTAAAAAACGTTCTACTAAATGTATACTACTTATCTTTTTTGCGACGTTTCCACAAAATTTTTATGCAACTACCAAGTCCGCTTAGCATATTGCCTTATCTTTCTTTCTTCTTTGTATGAGTGTTTGTATAATCTTTTGACTTTGCGATGATCCATACAGATTAGTGTCAACAGAGAATGCAAATGAACAATAAAACAATTAAAAGCAATTAATCAATATTTTTCGCATGAACTCACACGTAAAATAACAAATGCCAACGCACACATACACAGGCACATACGCATACATGCACACAAAGTACTAAAAACTAACTAATCCAAATTAAACCCAAAAGAGGCACAACAGCAAGACAACCAGCTGAGCTGACAAATCGCATAAAAGTGGCACACAAACACACGCACATATATCGCAGCTAAAACATACAAAGAGAAACAACACACACACATACACACATAAAAATTTGAAAAACCAAAATAAAACAAATTCTCAAATCGGAACTGCATTTTGCGGCAGTTAATTGGAATTCGCAACTAACACACTCGCACATAAACACATATAAACACCACACGCGCACAGGTATGCGCAGCGAAGATGTGCTGAGTTTTGCCAAATGCCTGTTGTGGTTGTTGTTGTTGGCTACTCACCAGCGACTTTCTGACTTTTCACAAGCGTCATTGATAACTTCAATGACTTGAACAGCGTCCATGTGTGTGCATGTGCAATTGTGTCATTGTATGCTGCAAATCTCTCGGGAGGCACGCACGTACGTTGTTGTCAGGCGTTGCGTTGAGACACACAGAGCACTCGCACCTTTGTCAAGCTACGGTGAGTGGCGAGCGAGTGACGCAGCTGGCCAAAGCGAGCATTGGCAATTTCGGATTTTTGGCCATCGGATTTACACGCGGCTGTGTAATGCATTTGTTTGGCTGTCTATCCGTCCGTCCGTGCAGCTCATTTGTTTTGCGCATTTCTCCAGTTCATTACATTATCGCACTGACAACGTGTTTATGTGCTCCTGCTTGGCGTCCTGCTGCGCTGAATATGTGCAGGAAGAAGGAAGCACAGGAAATGCGAATTACAAACCGTTTCATACACACTCTATTTATCTATAATGCATATACACATGCATACATATGTATGTATGTTTTGTATGCGCTCTAATGCATTCTCGGAGTTAGTGCCCAAATGAAAATTGTGCAAAATCATTGGAAGAGCACGTTGCAGTAGTTAAAATGCGCCTAGTGAAAAGATTACACGATCTTAAAGCATTATAAGCGATTTGCTATGGTTTTCTATGGTGTAACTTCTTTATATGTATGCATGTTTGTATATATTATACATGTGAATATTTGTGCACTGCGCAGGCGCAACGTGCTCTACAATTTGAAGAATCAGATTAATTGCTTTCCAAATGACTTTCAAATTCCAATTGTATGAGGATGCTCGATATTTAATGTGATCGATTTTTTAAATGCAATTATATACGTATATATATATATATATATATATACATTTTTACATATATTCAAATATACTTATATATTTTCACATTAAAGAGGAATTGTGATAGTAAAAAAATTTGCTCAAAATCGATTTTCTCATATGTGCATATGTTATGTATATACATATGTATCTGTGTATACACAAAATATTTATTCATATTATACCTAGAGCACAGCAATGCTTGAAGTATAAATTATACTCAAAGCTATGGTCTGGTGTCTCTCAAGTATTGAGATAATGTCCACAACTTTATCTATGGTATGTTGAGCGAATAGAATTGAATATTGGTATTTCTAAAAGAAATTGACTTAAATATATATCAATATATGAAAATATTAAAAAATTATACTACTTCATGTTATCAACAATATACATTTTTTAGTTGAAAACATTTCGGGATCCCGAAAATATTATTCTTGAATCCCGAAATTTCGGGACTAACTGATTAGTACTGCAGCGCAAGTCACCGTATAGTATATTATTTGTCATTCTTAAGCCAGGCTCTGTCAGTAAGGAAATACTTATAAATATATTTAAACGACTTCTAATTTAAGCTTTACCAAAATATATCTGTGTGCACACAAAAGATATAAATATTTATATTATAGAGCACAGTAGGGTTTGAAGTATAAATTATAATCAAAGCTATGGTCTGGTGTGTCCAAGTATCATATCCACAACTTCATCTATGTTCACGTTTCGATAGTGCGTTATGATCAGATCAGAATTTCGATGGGCGTAAGGTATTGTATTATTACGAGAGCGCTGTGATATGATAGTTTAATGCAAGACCTTAGTGTTGCTCTGTTCGAAAGTAGAGAACATGTTGTTTAAAGCTCTCAATATCGTGACCGGTTCGTCTGCAGTGCTTGCTTAGAAGCTGGTGCATTTCTCTCTCTTGGCTATTGGCCGTTATCAATTTTGTCCGTAATGCATTAAAAATAAATTTTGCAAAATCATATATAAAATTTATATTTTTGTTTTATAAAAGATCTGAAATAAAAAATAAAAAATTTTTTAATTAAAAAATTTGTATAGAGACTAGACATGCCTGAAAAGTTGCATAATCCTTTGGCCACATATCACTTACAGTTCCTCGCAATACCTGTTCCAACAATTAAACACCGGAAATCTGCTTTGGTAAAGTCAAAAGGATTAAGACAAGAGTAAAAAGAAAACTCCACACAAAAGCAACTGAAGGCTAGTTAATCCTCAGAAGACAACAACAAAATAAAAGCAAAGCCATGGAACAATCAAGTCAATAAGGTGTAAAGGGGATTTCCCAAACAGTTGAACGAGCAGAGAGTGCGTAAGTCTCGCACACCAGCCGAAGATTGATTGAATGTCAATCAAGTGAGGCAATGAAAGAATGCAGGCTAGTTAAAGCGCAATGAATGAATGGATTTCGAGCGCTCAATGAATGTGCTGCGAATAATGGATGAAATGATGTGGAATGAATGAATATATGTGCATGTGTGTATGTATGTATGCAGACATAGAAAAGTATGAATGAATTTACAATGCTTACATGTGTCCGTATGCCCGTATGTTCGCATGTACATATGTATATGTATATTTATAAGGTGCTAATCAATAACTTTGGTGAAAGATTTTTTATAAAGAAATACTTACATACATATAATATATGGATATCAGGCACTGCAGACTCTTTGGAGTCACCTTAAATAACAACAGCAGCAACGTATAGCTGCGTAATAATAACCAAAACAACAACAATAATCAAATAATAATAACAAGAAACATAATCATCAAACTATTAATGCGCAGGACGTTCGCTACGCCTGTCAAACAGCAGCAATGTCAAAAGTCGAAGAGTGAAAAGGTCTGAAAGTCGCTTATTATTGTGCCACCAAAGTTGTTTGAAAGCATTTTTTTTTTCAGAGGGAATACAGAAATAATTATAATCGTTATAGAAATAAAATTTGAATACATACATACAAACGAAAGCCTCAACATAACTGGTTTTCAAATCCGAGATTTAGTGTTGAAGAGGAAAAGAGAGCAAACTGTGTTCTCTGCATAGCTTTTGACATATTTTTGGTTAGTGAAAGATTTTTCATACGTACAAGTATATTAGGTTTTAGTTGTAGTTATGTGCCCCTTATATTATATATCAGTAGCAGTTTCCACTTGAGTTTATATCTAGCTGGTTAGATGGGTTTCATCGAGCAAAAAACGCCCTATTTTCAAAAATTTGTTTTTGCATATAAAAAAGAAATATTTTATTTAAACTTTTTATTATTCCGAAGATATATATTTTTGAAAGATTTTGTGAAATTTTCAGAGAAAATATTTAAAACTCGGTAATAACGACGTCATTTCGGGTAGTCCCTCAGAAAAAAGGTGCTTCCCCGTTTCCACAGTTTCGAGAAAAACGCGTTTAGAAATTTTAGGTGACTATGTAGTTGACCTCGAGCTGTCAACTTTTCTAGACTGTATCTCCAAAACTATTACTGGGATCAACTTGAGAATTTAGGACAATATTCTAGAGATGTTATATAATTAAATAAGATAAAAAATTATACTACTTCATCTTATCAAAAATATTAATTTTTGAGTTGAAAAAATTTCGGGATCCCGAAAATATTATTATTGCATCCCGAAATTTCGGGACTAACTAATTAGCACTGTATCGTAAGTCACCGAACATATAAGTTTACAACTAAGTACATATGTACATTTTCATAACAGTACATTATCTCTCTGTCAGTAAGTAAATACTTATAAATATAGTTAAACAACTTTGTCAGGTTCGTAATGGTCAAAAGAAAAAGGAAAACTTTTTTCTATAAATTGGTATTTTTTTGGCGGTAGTGAAAAGTTATTGGCGCATGTTTTGAACCCAACCACTGAAAGGGCTAATGCTACTTTTATACATTGTTGTTCTTGCTGCCATAATGCCACTGCTGTAGGTACCTGTTGTTAACGCTGACGAACGCGCGCGCACAGTTGATGTTGATGGACATTAATCATTCTATAGTTGAACAATGGCCGAAAATGCTAACGGAGTCTTCTGCGCGCATTTGTTTTTGTAATTTTGAATTTTTGTTAGTTTGTTTTTTAGTTTTTGAATTATTTGCCTAATGCCATCAGCACGAGAAACTGGCAAATATGCAGACAACACGTCAGACCCGGTGTCTTTTCTTACCGCCTTCTTATGTTTTCATTGCTTTCAACTACTGTTTAATGCTCGGAACCCGAACTTGCATGCCATTAGCGTGTTTGTGGTAATTGAGGCCGATCGGCGATGAGCATGTTTCGGTGAAAATTACTAATGCGTGGGTAGATAAATACACAAATACTATGTACTCGTATTTAAGTACATACAATAGATGTATGTGTAAATAGCTGTGCCTTTTGAGAGAGCAGATTGACTTTTAGTAGAAATGAATTACTGCTGGCTAATATGCACATACATATGGTATTCACACACATATGTCTATATATGTATATAATAGGGTGGGTCAAAAATATATATTCTTTCGATTAAGTTAAGCGTTTACGAGATATTCATCGTCAAACATCAATGGATATCAAAGGAAATTTAAAAAAAAATAGATAATTTTTATAGAGCAATAAATTTCTTATAAGATTATGAGCTTTGCACTTGAAAATAATGTATTTTCATTGTCTTATAAAATTTAAAAAAAAAAAAAACAAATTTGTCTTAAAATACTCAAACTTCAAACGTTAATATATTTTGAACGTTAGGCTTACGAAAAAACCGTAATAGGCCATTTTGTAGAGCGTTCGATTTTTCACAAAATCCACAACACAACAAAATCAAAAAAAAATGAAATATGTTTTCAAGTAGTTGGAAGTGAGATATGAATGTTTCTATCTCATAATATGAAAAAAATAGAAAACTGTTAGTCGGAGGATTTTCCCGTTACAATTAACAGCTCATACTTGGTGAGCCTTTATTAGAGTTGTCTATAAACCAATTTTTCAGAGTACCAAGCGAAACAAAAAGCTTTGATTTTTTTGACCCACCCTAATATATTATATATATTAGGATGCTTTTTTTTTTAACTATTTTTTTTTTCGATCCCATGGTGAAGTTTTGTTGGTAATACCAAAAAAAAAAGTTCCCTGAAAGTTTGAGCTTTTAATATTATATTATTATTAAGTACTAGACCAAGGCCTGTAAAGAGTTACCATCAAAAATACACGTAAAACTTGATTTTTTTCTTTTTATATTTCTTTTAGATATTCTTGTGTTCATCTGCTGATGGTTTGTAAACAATCAGGCGAAGTATATCTCAGTGATCATACAATAAATCATTACAAAGTGAAATGCAATCCATAGTTTAGATCCCTCGAAAAACCTTTAGTTCGAATTGTTTCGAAGAAAGCCGCAGTTACTTTAAAGCTTAATCTATACAGCTCAATTTTACACAGGATTGTGGATTTATGGGTTTTATATAGAAAGTTTTGTTTTGAATCGTTGTTCTAGTTACAATAGCTTCGAGGCTTTATGATTTTCTACCAAACTTCTCAAGCAAATCAGTGCTTATTATTATGTTCACCTCATTCTTCGGATGGTAAACTTCTTCATTCTCCGGGCGAAAATCTTGTCGGATTTGAAAAGTCTATAGAGCCTTACAGTGCTCGACTGTGTATAACACACTTTTTCTGTCCAAACTTTTCTGGAACTGTCTAGAAACCAACGAAATAAAAAAAAACAGTGAAGAGTCCTAGTTTAAGCTAGGTAAAGAGGTCGATCGTAACAGGGATCCCCATTGTGGTACCTAAGAACTCCTATACGAGTATATTGGATCGTAAGACCCTTAAAAATCGACAAAGCGCTTTGAGCCTATCACAAATTTGTTGAGACGGCTTACTTCAGTTTCGGCTACGTCTTTTGGTTTGCCGCTGGTAAGACTACCGAGATATTTTAGCCTCAGTCGGGCATAGTCTCAGTCATGAAGGGTTCTAAGTATCTATAGAACACTTTAAGTACTCTTTCTGCTAATAAAATCATCTGTAGGTTAATAGTTAATGTGTAGCTGTAGTTACCTTATTACAATGATGGATGCTAACCAGTTGAAGCACAGGAGGATATTCTTTCACTATGATGTTGAGTTATCTTGCAAGCACGCATCACCGAATTGTGCTGAGTTTATCGATAAGTCGATTAACTTATGCGCTTCATAATTCGCTGCACAACATTTCCAGCTATTAAATAAGCAATCGCTACGAAAATGTATGAAATAAAATAATTGGCTTAGAATTTTATATGCGTATTTTATTGATTTATTTATATTTACTTGTATTCGCATTAAAGACATAATTTTCAGTTTTGTATATCGATTAAATTTTAATTACTTTAAGTAGTTATACATACGCATAAGTTTAATTAAGTATTATTTTACATAAAAGTCAAGTTAATTTCCTTAGCATAGCTATCAAATATGAAATAAACAAATATATATTAGGGTGGAAAAAAAATGAATGTTTTTTGTTTTTCGCTTCGTACTTTGAAAAATTGGTTGATAGATACCTTTAAGAAAGACTTTTCAAGTATAAGCTCTTACTGGCTCTTTTTTTCTCTTTCTTATATTTTCCTTTCATTTGGCATTAATGTGTGACGATGGATATTTCGTAAACGCTTAACTTAAACGAAACATTATTTGCACCATTTTTGTAGAGCAGAAAGTTTCCTTCAAGACTATGAGCTTAGCAATTTAAAATTATTTGTTTTCATATATATTATATAATTCAAGAGAAAAAACAAATAGAAAAACAGTTTTAAACTGTTAGGTTTCCGAAAAAACCATAAGAGACCATTTTGTAGAGCATTCAATTTCCTATCTATGAAACGAGAAATTTTTGCAAGTAGTTGGAAGCGAGTTATGAATTTTTCTATCTGATAATAAGAAAAAAATAGAAACCGGCGGAGGACCTTTCCGCTACAATTAAGAGCTCATACTTGGAGAGCCTCTCTTAGAGTTGTCTATCAACCAATTTTTCAGAGTACGAAACGAAAAAAAAACATTCAGTTTTTTGACGCACCCTATTACATACATACTTATAAGAAATTATAAACCAAATATGTAAAATAGCGGTAGAGAGAGCTGAGCAATTTATGAATTTTGTGGTTGCTGTGATTTTGCAAAAAAAAAAAATTGTATTGTTTAAATTTAGGTTTTGTATGCTTTCTGTAGCAATATCATATTTGTTATGTCAAGTTCATAGTGCAGCGCCAATGAAATTGGGAAAAAGTTATTACTAAAGAAATATTTGCAACTAAGTTATCGGTTCTTTGTGCACAGCTTTGCTTGGCTCGGCGCCTAACTATGCACTTAGCCTTATCTGAAACGATATTTAGTAAAACTTAAGTCATTAAAAAATTGAAATTTATTTAATTGAATATTTTTTAAAAGGCGGTGCACTTGCTGCCCAAGTTTTTGGAAGTAATTTTTCTCTCAAAGTAACGTTTTTTAACTTCATGATTTGCCTTAATTTATTTACTAACTGCTAAGCCGCATTGTCGCCATTTATTTAAATTCTTTAACTTTTTTCATTTTGAAGTCAATAAAATTTTAATTTCTATCATATTTACGCATAATTAGCTATACAAATACACAATTTACATATTAAAAAAAGTAGTTTAAAAGTACGCACACATATTTACATTTTCCAAAAAAATCTTAAAGTCTGCTAATTTACACTTAACTATATAATAAAAAATTAAATTTAAAAGTTTGCATTCAATTCGTAACTATTTTAAGGGAGACTAACTTAGTAAGCCTTCAGAAGACTGCTTTAAAACTCAGAGATTTTCTGCTATCACCATTTGGCGCCGGTAAGTAAACGTTAGGAAAATAATTAAACCGTTTTTTATTAACTAGTATATTGTTATATTTAAACTATTTATATATTAGTGGCCTTCAGAGTTCAGTGGTGCATGCCATGCCGCTTCAGCATTTAACGGTAATTATCACCCATGCGACAACGTTTACTCTGCGCCGGATTCTCGCCCATGTCCAAGCTCTCATTGTCGCTGTCCATTGTTTCGCTGCAGTCGCCATCGGGTTCGCCACCACCCATAATGTCCTGTTTCCGCTTGGCGGTGGCCATTTCCGCAGCATGTTTCTTGCGCCATTTGGTGCGCCGATTCTGGAACCAAACCTGCAAGCCAAGTGTAAAGAAACAGATTAGTAAAAGTTAAGTGAAAAGGTAGATGTGGTGTGGTTGGCATTTAATTCTCACTTAATTACTACAATACATATGTGTAAGGGATCTCGGAAGTCGAATACTTAAACTTTTATATGTGTGCAATTAATTAAAAGTGGGCAAGGCCTGCGATTACTCGCATTTATTGCGCGTCTAAGCGACAAACTCAACCTTTTCAAAGCGAAGTTTCAACTTTAATGCTTCAACTTGACGTTGACGTTGGCTTTTGCTGCTGAGTTTGGTGCCGTACGCCGACACGAGCTCGTTGATGGCGACGCCAATGGTAACATGTGTAAAGTCATTAAGTCGTTGTTGGCATTAAGGCGGTCACAGACATCGTTGCTTACCAAATAATGCCCAAAAATTCAACACAGCAGCTAGGGCACGCATGCAGCGCGGCACAAGTGGCACAGTTGGCCTTGCGACAGGCACAGTCGCCACCCCATAAGCAGCATCATCAACGCCGGTTAACCCTCAATTAAGAGAAAATAAAGCACCAAGCGACCGGCATGCGTTGCAAGAAGTGGGTGAGTAGAGTGCTGAAGGCGGCACGTGGAATGTGGTAGTGTGGGTGGGTGGGTACGTTAGAGAGGGTTTAGCGCAAACCATGACTAACGAATTTGGTTGCGCTTTGGCGACGTGCGAAAGTGAGGCTACATTTTGCAAGCAAGCCACGGTACAAAAATCACTGAGGTTCTTAATAGTGTGGCATGCAACATATGTTGCCAGCAATACAAACATACACATGTGCGTGTGCATGAACGGCTCAAGCAGGCTGAGCGCCAAAAATCGAGCTTGCCTTCGTATATCATGTCTCATTGTCTCAGGCGCTATTTGTATGTGTGTGTGTGTTTGTGTGTGTCTCATGTTTTTGTGTGGCAGCCACACAATGAGCTCAAAAACAGTAACTCAAGCGGCAGAGTGTGCAGCACATTTTCGAGCTCATTGAGCGCTTCGAATGACAGCGTTGACGACATAATTTGCTTAGCAAAGAACGAGCAATGGACCTAACCGTGTTGTTTTTTTTCATCTTCATTCTATGCTCAATGTGGCACATTCATTCATGCTGTAACGTCGCTTTACTGCTGGCTACTGCTTTTGGCGGTCATTAACACACTTTTGCGCCAGACAATTCACTGCCTTTGCATCATTAGGCAGCCGCTACAGTTGCTGTGCCGCCAACTCATGCCACTTCTAGCTGAGATTCGACGGTTGCTTTTGCTGGCCCTTTGCTTGCTTTTTCGAGTTTATGGCCGACAGCTGTTGCCTGTTGTGATGTGGTTGCAATGCAACGGTTAATTACTTTTCAAGTTTTTAAAAATTCTGTGGCAAGCTTTGCATGGTAATTTAGTCATTTTTGTCGTTCAAGGGAAATGTATTGAAGAAATGTTGCCATGTAGGGCTTTTTAAAGCAACGCGTACTCCAAAAACTATTTTAAGAGATTCCGTGAATAGCTTGGCTCCAATGGATTGATCTTGATTCTTTTATAGAATATATACAATCTGCTCCATAAGCTTAAAAAAATAAATTAACGTCATTCTATATGTCAGACTACCTGTCTGGCACACACAGTTGGAAACAGCTGCAGAAAATCACATACAACAATGTAAAGATGTAGCCAACAACAACAAAAACATATCTTCACATCTTTTTGCAACAGAAATTACACTTACAGTAATACCTAGAGACAAACCGTCGAGAGCTAAGTTATGGAATTTGAACAAAAGTGTGATTGAAGTTGGAAAACACAACAACAAATCAGTTACAAAAATAGTAGACACATCGAATAAGCAGCATAATATTCGAGCCAAGCTTTGAGTTGCGGGCTTCTCCGTCAATAAGCAAACATATAAATATTATACATATATTTTTATAAATGTAACAACAAATATTATGCGAAAATAGTGGAAATAGCTGTGTTTTGACACCACTGTGGTATGTCTGTTAGCATTTTTTGCTTGCTCAGAGATTTTTCGGTCACAGCTGTTGCCAGAAAATAATGACCATGAAAAGCATCCTTAATGATGCCATCTAATAGTGCGTTGCCTGCGTGTACTGTTGTTGGTGCCACCGCTGTCTTGCTCCAACGCGCTGCCAGCTGTTACAACACAATGCGGGTGTGTGGGTGTTGTAACGGACTGTTTGAGGTCTTTTATAAAATATTTTCACTCTTCGTAAAATCTTCGCAACGTATAGGATTTATATGTGCGTATGTATTTATGTATGTAACATGTTGCTTTGTGGCTTACCCACACGCTTTTGGCATGTTTTGGCACCCATGTACATATGTATGTGCGAGTGTATAATTGTTAGTCAATGCCAACGCCTTTCTCACTTCATTTTGTTGTTGTCATAAGGCAAAATTAATTACATTTTTATTTGCACATACTGTCACTTATAATATAATAATTACCCAAATGCGCAAATGAAGTTGTAAATTATGCAATGAATGTGTTGCAATGGCTAATTACATGCAGGTTCTATGGATTTTATATGACATTCAAAGAATTTCGTCTATTCGAAGATGTTTGAAGGTTCAAAATAGACGAAGAAAAAAAATTCCTTCTTCCGTTTCAAAAATTAAAGTGGAGGATTTGCTTTATTGGGAAACTCCAGAGTGGACCGGTTAGTAAAGGCAGAAATACATCTAAACATCCTTAAGAACATAGAACTTACTCATTAAGGCAAAAAATTTAGAAAACCTTCGAATTTTGCATATAAAGACATAAAGCGCACAGGGCTATGAAATAATGTTGAACTCGATGACAGAGTTAACCCGAATAGCACTCGTGTAGTGTCTCGTTAACATATGTATAAGATGCTCTATCATATATCTCATGTTTAGTACTGCTACAAACGACTTATTGACACATGCTTAATGGAAGCTATATAAATATAGACGAAAGCCGCTTAAAAGCTCAAGTTTTACTAAATAGATCTGACTTAATTATAACAATTAGCACTCTGTGCACTCACGGTCAAAAATATATTTTTTCATATTATTAGAAGTTTATGATGACCTTAAGGGGTATTCTATTTTAGAGACATGAATTTTAGGTAATTTTTCAAGTGTCTTAAAAAAAAGCAATCAATATTTTTACCATGGATCTTTTTATCAGTTATTTATGTCACAAGAGTACAGAAAAAAATGTAAAAAAATTGTTGTTATTTATTTAAAAAACTGACAGCTGATGAAGTCGGGCGTCTCAAAAATTGGCGCATGAGCACACCCATCATTTCAACCCTCCTAGTCATCTGAATTGAAAAAAAAGATTATCAATCTGCAACGATGTCGCAATTGTTAGTTCATACGTTAAGTAAAAAATTTTTTTTTGACAAAATGGCGACTTTTTTTTACCATTTTTTTTATTTTCTGGTATTCTATTTATATAAAATAGTAAAAATTGAAATTTGGGCATGAAGCTAGTTCATACTCGAGGGAGGTCTATAACGAAGATTCTATGAAAATTTCAAATAAATCGATCTAGTAGAACTCTAGAAATCTAAACAATCGTGGGTAACGTATTGAAAAAGTGTGGTCTGAGAAAAACGCATTTAAAGTTTCGAGTATAGGCTTTTAGTCGATTAGATCCAGGCGAAACAGTTTGGAGGCCGGATCAGTAAAATGTCTATATCTGCGAAAATAATTTATATTTTTTTCAATTTGTTTTGAAATTCTACACTAGAATACAACCTCAGTCCAATGATGTATTTTGAACCTATTTATTATTTTACTATGTCACTAGATTCGATTATGCACTATCATATTATTTTATATGATTTATTTGGAAATTTTTCTCAAATTTTTCTTGCACTAAACTCTCAAAGTATGAGTAAGCACGAATTTAGAGAAAAAGCGAGTTAATCACAGCCAACTTTAGCTGAAACCTCCGAAAATTAAACTCCTTGCTCCGTGAAAAGCTGGTCCAGATCATTATGAGTAACCAGCAGTTGGTTTATAGAAAAACTAAACAATATAAGATATAAGATAATATATCAAATAGACGAAGACACAGAAAATTAAACAGAAATATATAGATACTTATATATGCAGATATAAGTATATACAATGCATATGTATTTATACTGGTATATATTTATATATGTATGATGTATGCTACACAAAATTTATATACACATAAACATTATATATATTTGTAAATACTTGTGCACTCAATTGCGTAAGCGACGCACCGGTTCAAGGCATTTTATGACAGCAACATGTCAAAGTCAATCAAACATTGTCGCCGGCTGCAATCAATTCGCTGCGCTGCCATTTGAGACACATCAAGCAACCGAATTTCGATAGATTTATGAGCAATGCACAAAAAATCGAACAAAGCGACCAAGGACCACTTGTCTAGCTGGCACTCAATACTATATATGTATGGCTTGGTGGATACCTGGAATAACCGAAATGGCTAACAATAGAAGGCCAGCAGAGCAACAAACAAAAAAAAAAAAAATTAAATAAAATAAATGGGTGCAATAATACCAAAAAGTCAAGTATTCAAATTTTTATGGCTTTTCGGCGGCGTTGACGCGTTGTTGTGGTTGTGATGGTGTTAGTGGTGTTAGTGGTGGCAACGGCCGCCATGCTATGCTAAGAGGCGTAAGCAATAAAATCAAAATATTGTTGGTTTTCGTGTTTGTGCCATTCAAAGTGTATGCAGAGCGCATGCGTCGCAAAGCAGCAAGCGCTCAAAGCTGAGAAATCAGTCAACACAAACGAAATGGCTGACGAAATGTCGCCAGGTGGTACGAGTACCGGGCAGAGATGCCAATAAAACCCTGCTGTTTTTGTTGTTTTCTCTTTTTGTTGGTGTAGTGTTGGTGGTGTTACCTTTGACATATGTGTGTAGATAAAAGGATATCACATGCGCGGCCACACAAATGAACCAACTGATATGTAAATTCGCTTGAAAGCGACACGCCAACAAAGATGCTTTGCATATACAGGTATGTAGTTGTAAATTTAAAGGACCAAATAAAATTTTAAATTTATAACCGTACCCCCCTCTGTGGTGCGAATATAAACTGATACATCGGGATATGATAAAAATGATATAGGAGTTTGTAGGTGGATGCAAAAGGTAGAGCCAGTATCTGTTATATAATATAATACTGAGTGTGAATATTTATGTGTACTTGTATATATGTAAGGCATCGCATGGGACCCTCAGATCTTATTTTTGTTTTTCCTTTTTTGCAAATTTTTTAATACTAAGCTTAAGCTATGTGAATAGTAGAAGGACTATATTAAACAATTTAATATTTATATATTTATTTAAGGTTATATCTTCCACTGTATCGGCGCACCACTATGCGCTTGGCTTTATTCTCGATCTCTACACATACCAAACTTTGCATGTGTGCAAGTGTGAGTAAATGCTCTGGGTTTCCAAAAGTTATGTTGCTTGACAAAGGCCGTTAATTTAATTTATAGATATATGTTAGGGTGAAGCAAAAATTTATTTTTTGTTTTGCTTAGCCTGAGGGTACAAATTTGTAGATTATAAAAAAAAGGAAATTTTGGAAAAAAATTTTTTTTAACATCTAGAGGCTTACTCACTTTTAAACAAAAGTTTCAAGTTAAAATTTTTGTTTCGTAAAAAATTTTGATAAGTGTTCTGGAAGCTGTGGAGAGTCCTCTTTCTGGCCAATTAAAAGTTGTCAAATTAAAAAAAAAATTTTGTGGTTATTATTGGAGTTTTACAAAAAAGTCTTATAAGACAACATGCATTCCTTAAGCGTTAAAATAAATTTTGAGTCAAAAAGCATCAAATTCGGTTATTTTAATATATTATAAATGTGAAGAGTTTACCAAAAAAAATTTTTTTTGGTCCAAAAAATATTTTAACTCGAAATTTACCTCTAGGTATTAAAAAAAAAAATTTCGAAAAATTTTCTTTTTTTATAATCTAAAAATTTTACCCTCAGGCTAAGCAAAAGCAAAAAAAAAATTTTTTTTCACTCCACCCTAATATATGTATATATATATTTTGTTGAGTCTATATATACATATACAAAGAACTCGTTTATTTTTATCTTCGTATACTTGTGCATAAAAAATAAATATATATATGTACATATATATATCACATACCCGGCCACACAAATGAACAATTTATATACATATATATATATATATTTATGCACAAGTATTTATTCTTTGTATATATGTATATAGACTCTACTATACTCTTTACTCACACAATTTAACATTTAGTCGTGCATTCACACGTATTTATATACAATACATACATACAACCAAATTAGGAATACTTCAGTTGTGTTTTGACTGATTTATTGCGGTTTTGGTAGTAATAAACTTCATGGAAAAATCGTAAAGATTGACAGCAGTTGACTAATTTTGAGCAGAAAGTTGCTCAGTGGGCGATAGTGATGGATTTTTCGGCTTAGCTGCAGCTAAATAAAATTGCAGTTAAGTTAGTTTTACGAGCGTAAGGAGGATCACAAAGTTTGGTCATGGAGTTATTAAACTGAAAAATTGGTTGTAAAATATGATAAATGACTAATTGAAGAGCAGTGGGTTGATTTGAGTATTGCTAAGTGGTGTAATATATATTTATATGAATGTATGTGTGCGTGGAAGAAATTAAAAATTTATAAAAGTTGCCTGTAAAATAGTATTATTTTATTTTTTCTAACGGTAAGTGCTTTTACAGTATATTTTAATTATTAAATTTAATAAAACCATGGTTAAGAAGGATTTAACTTAAAAGCCCATAAATCAACAAAATTTCCTCAGACCCTAAAGAGAGTATCTCGCTGAAGATTACTAAGCAACGCACCCAAAAATAATGCACAACACTACAATTGTATTGGAGAGTGGTGTATCGAACAAACAATCGGCCAGCAACTGCCAAAACAATAGCCATATATTAGCGCAAACGCTTATATTTGAGGATTAGGCTAATATCATAACCTTTAGTATTGAATTCCACTTGAAAACTTTATTAGTGTCTTCACTTTTAAACACAAATTTTCAGAAAAGCGAGCAAAACTTAAACATAACGAGTAGAGAACTCTCAAATAACTGACTGTTTATGTATAATTGACGGGTGTTTCTTGCTCTTAATATTTTTCCTTCACGCTCTGCCAAATAGTTTTTTGTCAATCTGAAAACATCCATTAAATCGTGGTAATGTTCAACTGTTAATGGCTGTCGATAAACAATAAATTTTTAATTTGCCATATAATTTTCAAGCTCAGCTGTGCCACAATACAATTATTTCTTGACAACTCTGCTTACGCAACAAATTAAACCGAATTTATAATAGGCATTCATTAGCTATTAATGCAACAGATTTCCGTTATTACTTGTTGTTGTGGCCGAACACAGTGCGTGAGCTTGTCTCGCAGAGGTGAGTGTGATACCATAAATAATCGAAAATGTGAACATAAAGCAATTCGTTAAAGGAATAGCAAATTATGAGTTAAAAAGCAAATTATAAGTTCACAAGCAGCAACAACAACAACAATTTACGCCGAAATTGCGCTTTTGTTCATAATTATGATAATTTTTTTTAATGGGTTACAATATAATAATTTGCATTTGACATTTGGCTAAAAGCTTTTTTGACACAATAGTAAATTATAATTAAACAATAAAGAATTGAAATCATTTTCCAATTAACCCTTTCACTACCGTACTCTAAGCAGTGGGTTTGAAAAAAATTAATACATTTTCTTGGGTAGATATAATGTCTAGTAGGCAAAAAACAAAATTTAACACAAAAGCTCTTGTGCTTGTGTAGAAAGATATGTGCTGCTATAATATGTCCCTTTGGGTTATTTACATCGTGCTAAATGGCACTATGGCACTTTTATTTTTAAATCTGTTTTTTTTTTATTTATAGTATATACTAAATTTTATAATGACTCTCTCACCTCAAGTACCAGATGGGACTGGCGAGTTATTTTTAACAGTGTAAATATTGCAGACATAAGTGTATCCACTTTTGGAAACACAATTTTGCCAAATTTTGTTGCCATAATTGACAACCTCTTTGTAGCTTAGAAGAATTTCATGCAATTGGGATCAATATGTGGATTCAATCTCTTCACTAATAAAACATCGAGAACAAAATATGCCTATAGGTATAAGGTATCGTTATCTTCACCAGAGACTGTTAGATGGCAACCCTCACTCGCCAAAATTTGCGAATTATTTTCTTTCTCTGTATAATTATCAGAGTTGCCAGAGCATTTGTTCAACGAAATTTGGAATATACTTGGAATCGGACGCACTAAAATCGCTGCGGACAGTGGCGCTGGTAGCTAGCATTGCAGCCATTTCGTTTGTGTTTAAACTTCCATCAAAGCTTCTTCTATACATTCTAAAAAATTTTAAGAAATATTGACTATTTTCATATGACTACTGTATATATATGCCGTGAATATGACTTGAACCACAGCATTGGGACATATTATCGAGATTCAAAACAAAGAAAAAATATATATATCTGGAACATTTTGTTGCTCACGTACTTAATTCTTATAAAAAATGCTTTTTATATTTACACAAAATACCGTTGAAGACTAGCACTTGTTTGCACTTAAAAATCCACGAACTTTATAAAAAAAAACACGTGCTCATTCCATAGCTGTTTTTGGCAACTAATTGCTTTAAAAAATGACGCAATCACTAAACAAAACAAAGTGAGATGACTTGAAACAGAAAAGTATGCTAACTATCAAGTGCAACTTTTCTTACGCAAATTGCAAGCAAACTAAATTTTTGTAAATTTCTTAAATTTCTGCAGCGATGCATAATCCCCACGGTAGTAAAAGCGTTAAATATGTTGTTATTTAGTGCTTACTGCTTTTGGAAGTTATTTGATGTGAGTGCCAATTGTTTTTTAATAAAAAAATTTTTCGCATAATTTATTAAATTATTACTTATTTTTTAAGTCACTTCTAATTCAAGTTTTAATCATTAATTTATGACTAACAAGCATTTTTTAGGAACAAAATAAATTTTTGCTCCAAAGATTCTTTTTTTTTATAAAATCGACTTATGAAATTATGCTTAACTATTTATTAAAGTTAAACAAACTGAATGCGTTAAGCAGCTACATATAAAATTTACTGTTATATGACCTTTTTAGAGATTAACATAAAAGCGCAGTGCATCTACGCCTAAAAGATGACAACACTAACGCAGTGCGACACATATACAAACACACACAGATACGCAAAAACAACAAGCATTTAGCGATTATGACGAGGAAATGATTAATTGCCGAAGAATGAGGAGTACGAATGTTTATGATTTTATGAGGAATTGAATCGAAGCGACAGTTGCGCAGTGGCGACACGTAGTACGCAGTGTGGATGCAGCGCAGCGTAACTGAGTAGATATATGCGTATGTGCTTGTGTGAGTTGATGAATGGATGAGTGAATGGCTTAATGAATGCCAAGGATGAGCACAGAGGCAGAGTATGGTGAGCAAATGACGAAGATGGGCTGAGTGCGACAACTGCAGCGACAAATGGACCACACTGAAGCGGGCAACTATGCATGTATATGTGTGTATGTGTTTGCATGTCACAACATAATGAGTGCGAAAGGACGATGGCAACAATTTGGCTGTAAATTAAAAATACGGCAATGGCAAGTGTACTCAACGCACAGACACACACACACACACCTTCATATATGCTATATGTATGTAACTGTGTTGGTTTATCTATTAGCTATTCTGGCGTAACCGAAGCGAGACGCTTCATACATATTCAATTAGTAAGCGTATAAGCGTGTGGGCAGCGGAAGCAGAATGATATCGACCCATACACGCACACACACATATGTGTGTTTTATGCACATAAAAAGCGGTGAATTGCACAGAGGATGTTCATGAATGAATGTTTTTGCCTTACAGATTACTTGCATGCTTGTAGGCTAGCCTGTGTAACGGTGTCATGCTGGCATGCGATAGTATGCAAATTGTGACAAAAACAATAGCAATTGGGCGCATCAAACGTCCGGCTATTGCCCGGATATAGACAGCTTGCATATGCAAATTAGTTAATATGGCAGCGAGACGAACAGCCAAAAACACATACTTACTTACATATATACAATACATATGTGTATGCATGTGTGTAGTAAATACTACAAAAAACTAGCAATAGCGTGAGCGTATGCGTGCAAATGGGCGCTTGCTTAACAATTTAACAAACATACAGACATGCAGTGACCACTAGTGGGTGGCTGCTTGGAAAAGCGCCACCACCGCCAACAAGCACCAATACCAATGCAACTAACGGTTGTGTGGTAGCCTTTCATAATATGAGAAATGATCTTGACAAGAATAATTGCATGTTAGCATAATTAAAACCATTTGTAAGCACACACACACACACACACACGGACAGCAGTTGTTTTGCCACAAATAATAACAACAACAAATACACATTAGACATCAAAACGCCATGCAATGAAAGTAATGATGCTCATAACGTTGTGATTTTATGCCGTAACTCAGATTTGACATAACTATGTGTGTATGTAGGTATGTGTGTATGTGTGCACGTTAGTATATATGCGTATAAATGTATAATTACGAGCCATTTGTAGCTTTTTGCCTTGTTTTAGCTGTTATTATTAATGACTGTCGGGAGTTGTGTTGATGATATGAATTCTCGAGCACGTTTTGAATACAGAAAATGCCGTTAGCCACTGCGCAGAGCTCAATTGAAAAGCTTCTTTGTAAAATATGACATTTGCGTTTGTTTTGCTTTACACTGCTAACTCAGAGCAACTGCTTGGAAATTAAGAGATTTTAATAAATATAGTTGTATTTAGGTTTATAAAAAAGCTATTTCGTGAAAAAAAGGCGCAGTTAATATTGTTATGATATTTTATAAGTTTCTTTTAAACATTTTGGCATTTACAACCGGCATACTTTTATTATAAATTAAAATATATAAATTTTTTTAAAAAACTTTATAACGTAAATGTTAGAAATGCACTTTATTTGGTATATCTATAAGCATAAAGCATAAGCATAAGCTAAAATATACAAATTAAATTTTTATTTGCTTTGCAGAGATTTTAAAAATTCTTATGAACACATTTTTGCTTGTACTAGTGGGTTATAGCGATTATAAAATACTGCAATATAATTTTCATGTGATTTTCACATATTCTCCTGCGAAGCAAATAAAATGATATACTCAAAATATTGGTGGAGAGAGCAGAGTATTAAATTGATTTGAAAATAAATCATTGTAATTTCAAGATAGTTTTGGCTTTCTTGAATATTTTGAGGTTTTTCGGTCTTATGCTTTTTTATTTTTTATTTGCTTTTATATTATGCTGTTTTTTTATTATTTGAAATATAACAATATGTTTGTTGATTCTCCTCATTTTATCTAAAAAATCTACTCCTAAAATTTGAATAAAAACAAAAAAAATTTGTTTTTATCTCATGCCATTGTTAATTATTTTAAAGGGTTACATGAGCTCTATTTTAAATAATTTTTATTTTTTTCATATAAAAAATTTAATATTTTATTCAAATTTATTATTACTCCAAAGATACATATTTGATAAAAATTTTGTCAAATTTTCAAAGGAAAATATTCAAAAATCGGCCAATACGAAATCATTTCCGGCAGTAACTCGGAAAAAAGGTGCTTTCGCGTTGAGACCAGTATTTCTGTAAAAAGTAAAAAAGAAACAAAAGAGGTGTTTGAACTAAGATCATTAACTCGGTTTTGGACGGAGAAAAAACAAATAAAGTGAAAGTTGTATTTTTGGCAGACGTTTTCACAAAAACATGCAGATTTTGGTAAACATTTCTCGACGTTTTTTGTTTTTTAAATAGTTGTAATTGAAAAAATCCTACCCGGCAAGACCTTATAAATTATATCTCAAAGACCTGTGTAAAATTTCATTAAGATCGGTTGACAACCGACTTTGGACACGCAAATTGGTACATTATAAAAAAGAAAATTTTTGGGAAAAAAAATTTTTTAAATCTAATTTAAAGTAAATTTCGAGTTAAATTTTTTTTTGGACAAAAACACCTTTCTTTGGTTTAAACTCTTCACATTCAGGAAATAATGTTGTCGTTTAAAACATTTTTTAAAACTCCAATAATGACCACAAAATTTATTTTTAAGTTGATAACTTTTAATTGGCCAGCAAGAGAACTCTCCATAGCTTCCAGAACAGTTATCGAACATTTTTTACCAAATAAAAATTTTAACTCGAAACTTTAATTTTAAAGTGATGTTAGAAAATTTTTTTTTCCAAAAATTTTCTTTTTTTTTATAATCTACAAATTTGACCGTCAGGCTAAGCAAAAAAAACAAACATTTTTTTCTCTCCACTCTAGTATATAGCTGACCTCGAGCACGCAACTTTTCAAAGCTGTATCTTCAAAACTATTGCTGGTATCAACTTGAGAATTTAGGACAATATTCTAGAGATGATAGAAATATATATGACAATATTTTTTTTTGAAGGCGTAAAACCCATATAACTCCTTAAGAGTTATATTTATGCACTTGCCTATTATTAAAAATTTTAAGACGCACCCTAATGTTTTACTAAGAAACCACTGTTGCACCTTTCAAAATGCTTAATTTCAGATTTCAATGCAAAAACCGCCCACAGCCGATGCAATTACCGATGATTTATGCAGAAAAATGTTAATTGGTGTGTACAACAATTGTGTGGAATTTCGTTTAAAAATGTATATTTGGCATTTGCACTCCATTTTCGCTCAATAACACCCATGCCTGCAAAAAAATCACATAATTGCAGCACAATTGAAGTATAAGTTGCAAGCAGTCAATATTACAGTTATCCTCATTCAGTTTTGAAGTGTATACATATGCATATATATGGCACATTTGCATTTGCATGTCTGTGCGTATGTGTGTGACAGGCATACCGGCAGCAAAGGCGAGACCAATTAAATGCGCGGATTAGGACTAAGTTAAATAACGGAACATGCGCGGCGGGGACAAAGAAAAGTCAGTAAATAGTTGCCAACAACAACAACAACAACAAATATGCATGCAACAACATCAGCACAACCGCACAAAAGCCCTCGCACGTGTGGCTCACTCATACACACACACACGCAGACAATGATACACACCGCTATCTCTGACAAGTCCCACAAATCGGCAACATTTATAAAGCGACTGACATGCCCACAATAATGCTCAACAAATTTGACGACAAAGGGATTTGTGTTTAACGGTATAAAATGCGACAACACATATCCCCTTCAAAGTAATCGAAAAAATGAAAAAATAAAATGGAAATACATTGAAGCATTTTAGACTGCGCATGCATTCACCGAAGCTTGTGGATTTCAACATTAAGTGGCAAGCGACGGCAGTGTCTGCATGGATTTTAGATTTTAAATAAAAAACTTAAAAAAAAACAAAATGTTAAGAAAAAAGCTTTTGGTAAAGTTAGACATGCGGCGCGTATTATAGGGTATTATGAGTTTAAAGCGCGCACCCGCAGCAGCCACAGCGACCCGCGTAATCCCGGGCGACAGCGACGGCGTACCGAATACAAGTTAGCAGTCAACAACAACAGCAAAAAACAAACTGAAGATATGAAAAATGTAATAAAATGCGCATAAAAGGTTAGCGCAAAATGAAGCGCATCAAAACGATGAAGCCGCCAGCCACAGCAGTTTCGCCGGCGTCGGTGGACCTTGAGTGGCACGAGTAAACACATACAAACGTGTATGTGGGCGGTTTGTTGTTGTGGCCGCCATTTTCATGGCAAATACGCGAGTTTCATATGAGAATGTGTGCTCTGTGTGCACAATATTCCACACCACCTCCGGCACTGTGCGCTCTGGCAATCGCCAAAACTTTTGCGAGCCATACTTCATTCGCTTTATTCACAGCGAAATCCACTCGGATTTGCCTTTCAATAAAAATGCAAATTTTTCAACGCCTTTCACGCATTTCCTTTTCATTTGCATTTCTTTACCCACTTTTAACAGCGCTTACGGGATTCTACTTACATATGTACGAGTACATATTTATACACCTTCAATGCCTCTGATTCTGATTTTTATTTTATTATAATTTTTTGTTTTGGTTGTGGTTGTTGGTGAATATTTCGTTTTATCTGTGTCTTATCTCTTTTAAATGTTAAAACTGCATGTCTTGAAAAAAATGCGCCCTTACAAAAACAATAATAAAAAAGAATTTTGGATTTTTTAATGTGCTGCCTTGTTAGATAGTAACGGTTCTGTATTTCTAGTTTTCATATTTCATTTTATATATCTTTTCCCATGCACGAAGCTTAGTAGTGCTTAACACTGTGAGCGTCCAATTCTAATAAATATTTACCCCATGTACTACATACATACTTGTATATATGTTTGTATTAACTCACCTTCACTTGCGATTCGGTCATCCCTAAGGCATAGGCGAGTTTCGCCCGTTCTGGTCCGGCCAGATATTTGGTCTGTTCGAATGTCTTTTCCAGCGCGAAAATTTGCTGACCACTGAATGTTGGGCGGGTGTGCTTCTTCTTGCCATCCTTGTCGTTGCTTTGATGGTGTTGATGCGCCTGTGAGAGACTCGCCGACACTGGAAATAAGAGGAGAACAAAATTTTTTAGTAAATATTACGATGAATTTAAATTTCTGTACTAAATATGTATTGAATTGAAAATTGTTATATTAAGTTGCTGGTATTATAAGAGAAATATTTAAATAAACGACTGGTTTAAGATAATTTTTCGAAAAAAATGGCGAAAGCTATCTTAGAGGGTTAATACCGGGAGAAAGGGCGGTTTCTTAAGTGAATTTAGACAAATACTATACTAATACTATGGACAACGCAGTCACCGAGCTAGTCAAGACCGAAAAAAATTCTGGACCGTAAATAATTATTCGGAAAGCTAAGCGATTTTGTATTCCTCTTTCTTAGAGCCCAAAATCTTCAGCAGTTTACTGGAAATTACAAAAATGTCTTAGATTTCTGAGTTTCTACATCTAATTAGTGTGTTCGAGCTGGTGCAGCCAACATTCCATCATATTTCCTATAACTCCACATCAGAACTCTTTGTTGCTTCGGTTTAGCTTTAGCTGACTATTCGTCCCGGTTTGACAGCGACAGTCCGGATTCCGAGTTAAGCGTCTCGGCCGTTCTGTGTTGAGCATTTACTCCCAACTAAAATCATTTCACATAATTAGGGATCATTTAATAATGGGGTGACATTAATTGGTCGAAAGCACGGAACAAAGCATGCAAAGCAGCGTATCCCGCAAAGGGTCGGTAGCATGAGCACGTCAGAAGCGTCAACCAGTTGCAGAATACAACCCCTGTTGTCACAGCTTTATGAGTGCGGTTTAGCGCCGCTGTAAGGTAACTAAAACAGACCTTTGAGATTTGGTTGAGGCATTGTGGGTGATTGCCACCACCATCAGTACGCACACATACACATACACACACACACACTCTTTGTCAATTGCCATCGAGGTAGCGCTGGCATTTAGAGCCCATTTGTAATGATTGCCTTTCAGCCCACACCAGGGAGCAACACAGGTCGTTGGATTTATGTACGTGCAACGAGCTAGCCGTGTATGGGCAAGCCAACTGTGTGGCCATGACAAAGGCACGACGGGCGTTTTATTTATACTCGTTTTATTGGCTTATACTCACATAAAAGTGGGCTTACAGCACTCAACCGTCACTCCACCTGCTCGGTCAAGGGGGGTTCGCTGCGCTGCGCTGTGAGGACTTGTACGTTGGCTGTTTGGCTAATTGATTTTCATGTTGTGTTCATGAAAATGAAAATGAAAATGACGCCAGAGGGCGCTTTTACAAATTACTGCGCACAAACATATTTATATACATAATTTGTTGTAATTTCATTTGTTGTAAATATATGTGTATGAGTGTTATCGAGCTTTGTATAAAATGTTTATGCTCTATGCGAGCAACGTTATTAATTTGCGGACAATTTGCGTTTGTTAATTTGATGGCCATTGGGCGGCACTAAATGTCCGAATTGCTGGGCAATTGGCTCCAATTAGTAGGCCTGCCGTTGGGGCTCATTATGCGTAATGTTGCCTGTAATTGCCCGTGTTGTTATATTTGGTCTCCGAATGTGGCTATGTTTGTGCGTGTGCATGAACGTGGTGGGCTCCATTTGCATTGATTCGATTTACTGCATGTAATTTTTTACTTTAAATGTCTAATTAGTATGTAATTATTATTTTGGCCTAAAGCAAGCACAAACGTTGTTATTTATTTGTATAGATTTGCGTTACATTTTCCAGTCAGTGGAGAGCGAGGCGCACAAATTCGTTGTCAGAAACTTTGCTATTTATTTTAGCGCTGCGGAATTCATTCGGAATGAACTTTTTTAGATTAAAGTGTTCTTATGGCCACTGTAAATAGTTATAAGGGTGAAGCAAAAAAAAAATTTTAGATTAGAATTATAATAAATTAGATTATAAAAAAAGAAATTTTTTGGAACAAAAAAAAATTTTTTTTTACATCTCACATTTAGAGTAAATTTTGAATTAAAATCTTTTTTGGACCAAAAAAAAAATTTTTTTAGTTACGAAATAAAAATTTTAACTCAAAATTTACTTAAAAAGTGTGTGGGCCTTGATGTTAAAAAAATTTTTTTTTTGTCCAAAAACTTTCGTTTTTTTTATAATCTTCAGATTTGACTTTTAGGCTAAGCAAGAAAAAATTCTTTTTCGCTCTACCCTAATAGTTATACTGATATCGTTAATTGTTTCAAAAGTATCAAAAGAAGAATTTTGTTTTTTGGAAAATACTGAAATTATTGGAACGAAATGAGCTTATTGTACGTGCTTTACTAAATAACGGTATACTAAAAAAGATTTGTCAGTATTTTAGCCGCTTCTACCAAGTTCAAAGCACTTTTTAAAGCAATAAAAATTAAAACGATATATATATATATTTTTTTATACTTTATACTGCCATCTCTCGAAGCAAGCAAAAGTTGAGTCCGCTATTAGCGTAGAGAATACTAACAAGTAATAAAAATCTTATAAACAAATCATCAACTTTAATAAATTCTCCTGTTTAGCAGGCAGTCTACCATTAATGTTACATAAAAGCACCATTAAAATCCGCCGTTCATTGCCATTCCCACTTAATTGTCATAATTTTAAAATGGCTGTCTTTCACCTCATTAGCATATCAGACTTGGACTTGGCGTGCTATCAAATTGTGGCAACCAGTTTCGTAGTCTTCCAGCACAACACATCGCACCAGCTCTTGCCACCACTACAGGTTCGATGATCTGAGCACGCGAAAACTTGTTTTCAACTTTATGGTCCGTCCGTTGCTTGCTTGCTGCTGAGCAGCCTCTGCGTACACACTTAACCCTCTAGAAATGATTTTGGTGACACACACAAACAATTGTGATGGCTTCATACACCTCAAATATGTAGTTGACGCAGTTAGTCCGGCCCGCCACCCCGCGTAAATTAGCAGCTGTGCCACGCATTTATAAACAATTAATAAATGACAAAACAAACGACAAAGTTTTTACTCGCTTTGCCTTTGCCGTTTGTTGCTGTTGCGCGTATTTGTTGCCTTGCTTGACTACTTGCAACAACAAGCGCGCAGTTGTAGATTTAGACGTGTCTTTGACGCCGCCATCCGTTTCGCTTGAGCTGTGTAAAATTTCGCATAATAAAATTTATAATGAAATAATGACTTTGTGAAAATTTCGAAAAGTTTTTAAGTAGCTTGTAAACATGGCTTTTAAAGTGCGCTTTTACAACGACAATATTGGAAATGTTTTTGAAGTTGAACGCTAAATGGATTTTACGAAAATGGTGGATTTGATTTTGGCAAGGGTGGTAAGCAGCAATGAAAACGGCTTTTATATGTGTAATGTACTTATTGAAAATCGTATTGTAATTAATTATTTGCTCGTTTAAACATTTTCTTTTTTTTTTGTAAATGTGGAAAAATATGAATGGAGAAATATCGGTGAATATTCTAAGTAGCATTTAGAACATAGTCAATAGCTGAGGAATATGGATGTTATGATATAGTCTAATATTGGACCTTTTCGATCACTTTTATTTCTAAGAAATCATCTTTATGAAGGTAGTGACGGTACCAAGAGATATTTGTTATAATGGAAACAGTTTGAAAATCAGCGACCGAAAGTTTTGAAAATGTTTTTTGAATAACCGATAGAAATTCGGTTTTCTACATACATATGTTGTATGAAAATAATAAGTCACCATTTTTGTCGAGCAGTAAATTCCATACAAAACTATGAGTTTTCTGGTTTCTTATGAGTTTTTTTTTTCATTGAGTTACGAAATTCATACGATATAATAATAAATTTTCTTTAAAATCAAACTTTAACCGTCACTTTGTACTCGTATATACATTAGGGTGAGTAAAAAAATTGCATTTTTTTTCGCATGGTACTCTAAATGATACGTTCTTAGACACCTTAAAAAAATGTCTGCAAGTATGTGCTTTTAATTGTAAAATGAAGGTCCTCCGCCTGACGAAAAAATCGTCTGAGACTATTTTATAGCTCACTCAATTTTCTACAAAATCTATGAAGCGAGATATTTTTCAAAAAGTTAAACGCGAGCTATGAATTTTTCTATCTGATAATAAGCAAAAATTAGGAAATTGTAAGGCGAAAGGCCTTACCGTTACAATTATGAGGTCTGAATTGGAGAAATTACTATTTTTCAGAGTACCAAGCGAAAAAAATATTTGTTTTTTTGGCCCACCCTAATGTCTTTATACACATAATATATATTTTTGTAGATCTAACCATCTCATATAATTCGGTATGTCTGGTATAGTTTGTACGTTTTCGACACATAATCCTTCAACGACATTTTCTGAGTCAAACCAATTGCACTGGTGTTCCGTAGATACTAACCTTTAAAACCAGCAAGTATTCAAACTGGATACAAAGTAGATACCTACACTCTATTCTTCTTTTATATTTTTAGTGAACCTAAAAGCCTAAAAAATTCAAAAGAGCGAAGAAAAACGACGACATCACGAATTTATCGCACAACAGTTTTTGGAGAGAAGATACTTGGAATAAGCCAGTTTCACATTATACTTTAGTCAAGTGAAGACCTAGCTAAAGCTTTCTGTAGTTCCATATTGACAGCACATTCATATTTTTTCCACTTCATTAAAACAATAAAGTCAAGAATAAGTAATAAAGACCGCGCCAGCAATTATAACAGAGCATACAAAAAAAAAATATTATGTTGTAGATATGTATATATACACACAAGTACATATATTATATAATTACGCAGCAAGAACTCATTGTATGCGCGGCAGAATGCCATTTAATCCTTTCGCTTACTCAAAGCAATCAAAATCCAGCCAAGAGCTGAGCGAAGGTGAAGCCAGACCACGCAATTAATTACAATTCCAAAAGGTATACGCGGAATTAAGAAAAAAAAAACAACAACAACAAGAACATTAAAATCTGCAAAAGCAAGGAATTCGACCCACATTTGAAAGGGCTCATTAAAATGGTTGGCCCACAAACAATGAAAGATACAAGCGTGCAAATATATATTACATACATACATACGAGTATAATGCGTTGACTAAGGGAGCTCGAGGGAGTTTGAGTTATGTAAATGCGGTTAAAAAGGCAAAGCGACTTAAATGCGTGCAATAAATGTTTCCCTCTCACACTCAAGCAACACTAAGGTTGAGATATGTATTAAATATATTATATATACATATATAGGTATGTATGTGTGAGTTTGAAGGGATACGCCGGTGATTAAAAATATGTTTATAACACATATGAAGAAGAAGAGAAGAAGCTTATGTTAAATTCATATATATATATATATATATGTATATATATTTTTATACAACAATAAAGTACAAGCTACGCTCAGCTTAATTTTAAAGCTAATTGCCGAGCACATTAATGGTATTTAGTAAAATGTGCGAGAACAATGCCACAATTAAAGAAGCTTGAAGGAGCAGTATCTTAATTATACACACTACAAAGAAGCAAACGAGCGTACATTAGACTTATGTGGCGCTTAAAGGGTTAATTAGAAGACAGAATATACTTAGCTTTTACAAAAACAATTTGTCCTGCACTTGCGCGCTAAATGACGAACTTAAAGCACGTTTCTAGATAAGCAAGTCAATAACTCTGAGCGCATGAAAGCCAGCATAAGCACAAAATTTCAGCTCAGCCTGTGATACATATGTATGTATTTATGTATGCGCATATATGTAGCTGTGCATTTCTGCTTGTTTTTTTTTTCAATTATTTGCCGCCCCTAGGTGCACCGCTGCCCTACCACTCACGCCATTCTCTCCAATTGGCTCGTTTTATCCGGCGTTTGAAAATTTTATTAGGTTTACGTGTTACACTTTCATTATAATTTTCGCAAATTTTATTATCACCAACATGGCTAATAAAAAGATAAAAATCATTTCAACAACGACATGTGAACATTTTCTTGCCACTCGCATATGTTCGCTCTGCGTGTTTGCTCATTTTCATGAGGCAATTCAAGCTTATAGTTTATGGTTTATGGCTTATGTTCCTTGCCAGTTTTAACGGTGCACTGCGTCTGTGTGTGCGTGTATGTGTAAGTTTTGCATATCGTAAATGCTTTAAATTTAATTGTGTTAATTGTAAAGGCAACAAAGAGTTCATGGCTCACCGAATGCGAAGTGTGTTAAATATTTAATTGGATTGCTTTGAGACTCTTGCGCTTGAATTGTTGCTTTTTTGTGCGCTAATGAAATAAATTCATTTGTTTATTATTTATTTCTATGAGAAAGCATATAGTTTAATTGGGAGAGTGTAGCATATTGCCTAGTTGCATGCATGTCGCATTTTATCGCGCTTTCGAGGTTATAATTGAATTAAGAGAAATCTTTAATTGATACTTAATCGTGATTTGCGAATAAATCTGAGAAAGCAACAAATACTCTTTACTTACGCAAAATATTCCAAAAAAAATAAAAGAACTTTATTCGATCGTTCAGCTTGTATGGCAGCTATATGCTAGTGAACCGATCTGAACTGATCTCTTTCTTCGGAGATTGCATTATTTGCTTAGGCAACAACTCATGTCACATTTCGTGAAGTTATTACTTCAAATGAAAAAGTTTTCTTCTCCAACAAATTAGCAGCTTTGTGGAGAGTAAAGGACGTGCGCAAAATTTCAGATCGATATCTCAAAAACTGAGAGACTCAGCTCGGTACGCTGATCGATTTTATACCATATATACTTTGCAGGGTCTTTGGCGTTTCCTTTTGGGTGTTACAAACTTCGTGGCAAACTGAATATACCCTGTTCAGCGTATGATGAAATAAAACTAGAAAAAGCGTTAACCTCACAAGCGCATGTCTTATGGCATATAAGGGTATAAAAAGATCTTTATCTTGATTTTGATCAGCTAGTTTGTAGGACAACGTTATGCTATAGTAGTCTTACTGCCAAAATATATGCGGAGATTTTAGCCTCGCCTTGGGTAATGAACTATGCCAAATTTCGCGAAGATATCTTCTCAACTAAACATTTTTCCACACAAGAACTAATTTTTGATCGGTCAGTTTGTATGACAGCTATATGTTATAATGGTCCGATATCGGCGTTTCCAATATATAAGCAGCTGTTAAAGAAGTAAAGAATGTGTGCAAAATTTCAGGCTGATATCGCAAACACTGTGGGACTAAGAGTATATAATTTATAGGACCTCCGCCGTTAGAATAAACCGCTGAGCTTACTATATTCCCTCAAAAGCTAACATTACCGTTATCTACTAATAATTTTCGATACATTTTTACTTCAACTGACTTCCATTATTGTTTTCGCGCATTTAATAACAGTTTTTCTGATTGCATGAATAAATTCTCTATTATATTCTTTAGTATATCTGCATTCTATAATAATCCTTTTGCTGTATTTTAATTACAGTTGCAACCGTATCAAATCCATTTTTGTTTATTTTTTACTGCCATAATTATGGTTTTATTTACTTGTGATTTCGCGCAAAGTGCTGATAATAAAATTCAATTAAATCGCATAATAATAATATTAATAAAGACTGTTTATTATTTCACATCCATATTTGTTTGTTTAAGCCACTTTTATTTGTTTTTTTTTTTGATCGACAACGCTTTGATTGACTTTCCCACCTGTAATGGACGGCAGGCTGATAAAAACCAATATTTTCACACCTACAACACAACACACACATGCATACACACACTTATTTACATGTATGCAAGCGCGGTTATTGGTGGACTCTTAACACCCTGACGGCCTGACGGTTGTGCGGATTTCGCGCACGCGTCGGCACGTGCTGGCCACTGTGCACGCACACACACGCACTTGCATGAAATACATCATTTTATACTTGTGTGTATGTGTGCGTCGCTTAATCTCATGGCAAAAATGCAATTAATTGCCTTACAATAAATATGAAGTGCAATGCGCTTGGCGAAATTGCGCAAAACAACAACAACTACTACTGTGCGTATATGTGTTTGGCTGCGTGTGGTTGTATGTGTGTGTGTGGTCGGTGTTCATCAAGCCAGCCGATAATTTGCATTTTACGCCAAACTGTCCGCATAATTGCATGTTTGCATTGCAAATTTCATGCAGGCTGATTAATTATATTACACATGCAAACATACACACACATTGACAGACATTACAACACATAAATATTTATATAAAATTATTGTGTGAGCAATTCAATCAGTTTTATCGCTGAAATGTTGCACGCGTCTATGGGATTATGACTGCCGATGCAAAAATCTGTCGCACCACTTCATCAGTTTGTATTAAACACGGCAAATGATTGAACAAGGTAATATATTATCGCACTTACATACATATGCAGACTAGTCTAGCAATCTACTTGCAGATAAGCGAAACATTCTTTAACAAACTAAACCTTCCATAAAATAATTACTAGTTAAAGTTTGCAACAATTTGTGGCGCTGTTATTTGGAAATGCTATTTATATACCTTGAAAAGACTAGTATAAGTTTACTATTTAGATATTAAGTTTACCACGATGTTTGTCACTCCCAAAAGGAAACGTCGAAGACCCTATAAAATATATATCTAAATGATCAGCATGATGAGCTGAGTCGATTTCTGTTTCTATATACGCTAACTAGAGCCTTATTTTTGAGATATCGACCTGAAATTTTGCACACATCCTTTCCTCCACAAGAAGCTGCTCATTTAGCGGAATCATCGTTATCGGACCATCATAGCATATAGCTACCATACAAACTGAACGATCAAACTCAAGTAGTTGTATGGAAATTTCGTGTATTTGATGAGATATCTTTACGAAAATTGATACACATTCTTTTTAAGACAACGCTACAAGATCTGAAGAAATTTTCTAGATCGAACTAGTATATCATATAGCTGTCATACAAACTAAACGATCAAAATCAAGTTCTTGTAGGAAACTGCATTATTTGTGAAGGATTTTTCAGCTACGGTGAACGGTTTTTCTTGTTTTAACTAAAGTAATCACCTTTTTCAAAATTAAATAAATGACAGCAGTAGTTAGAAATTATGTGAACAAATTGTAATGAAGTACAATATTTTAAAATAATGGTTATTTTTTAAGGCAATCAAAAATATTTTTATTTTATTACAAATATTATGAATGAGTATTGATAGCCGCTATATCGAATTATACGTTCGTCTTATAATTAAGTTAAAATTATAATTAAATCTTTCCGAAAGCAATATTTTTGAAATGCTACAGTAGCCAACTAGTTTAAATTAGAAAAAAATTAACGAATTACATATTTCTTAGATATTTATATGCAACTCGGTTTCAATAAGTTCTAAAGATAAGCCTAAGAGGTTTAAGCCTTTTTAATTTTTTTTTTCATAATTTTGAGTTTTTTAAAATTACGCAAATATTTTTAATTTTTTTTTCTAAAAATGTGAAGTTTGTTTCTAAACATTTTAATTTTTCATAGTTTTCCATCATAAAACAGCATTATATTTTATTAATTTTGAATATTAAATGTATACGTTAAATTTATTATCTTACGACAAATTCCGATTGTCTATTACAAAGATTTCAATTACGCTATTTAACAGCTCATAAAAGTGTAACGATATAAAATTTATGATTACATTGGCACGACAACAGTGTTCAATAAAAAACAGGAACATAAAAACACGGTGTACGCGCCCACACACACAAGGCACAGCAATACACAGCAAAAATAAAAAAATCAATAATTCACTTCAGCTTTGCTATGTATATATGTTTCGAAGGTTACACCCTGGCATAAAAAATTAAAGGAAATATTAAGTGAATCTTTCAAAAGGCAGTGGCATTGACAAAATGAGCTGGCGTTAAGTCGCCAAACGGCCAAACGCTTCATCAATAGACAGCCACCCATACGTGCACAACCAAAGCCGTGGCAAGTGCAACACTCAATTGTGCTTTGGCGCGAGCTACATTGTTTTGTCCGTACGAAGTAGCAAAAAAATCAAAATAAACGCTTTAACAAAGCTAATCCTGCGCTAACACGATGCAGCAAATGAGAGGGGGTAGGAAGCAAAAAAGGCCAGCGCACTGTGTAATGCAACGCTACATACTCACTGCTTATTTCCAGCAACATTTTTATTTTTTTTTATGAATGAAAATATTGTTTAGCGACGCACAGCTGAGTCCCAACGCGGTCATGGAGGCAAACGTTTATAGTAGACGCACACACACACACACACACATTAGTATATTGTATATATGTACGTTTGTGGCATTGTGTATGTGTGCTTGACTTCGGCTGTGTCCCAATTCCCTCATAAATTATGACAAATATGAAGCGTTTATTTGTGTTTACCACCTCAGCAGCAGCGCAAAGCTGAGCTCATCATCTCACACCGCACGCTTGCAGTGTTTGCCGCCTGCGCTGGCGAAAATGATGCTCGACCGTTCGGCTGCGCTTCAACAGTTTCATCTGCTTCTCTAGTTATTCAAACTGTGTCTGTCTGTCTGTTTTGTGTCTATTCACAGTTGGCTCGCATAATCGCATAAGTCACCCTCACCACTGCCGCAAAAGAACTTAGTCCTGCCGCAGTTGTTGCACCAGCGTTTTTTCATTTCATTTCAGTTTGTGTCCTTGCAATTTTTCGCCTTTTAATGGGTCTCGAATGTACGTAAATAATTTGAAATATTGTGTCTTTATATTGTTATACACATACATATATACATATATATATATATTTACGTATAATATTTAAACGCGTATTAGAAATGTGTGCAAACAATGGTGTGGCGTCTGAAGATATGCCTATGCAGCAAACAAGAGTAACAGTATTTCATTTGGTGGTGGGAAATTAACACCTCGCATCCTTCAGCTGGGACACGCCTCTGGCATAACGGTGAAAATATTAAAAGCACATTTGTCAGCTATTGATGATCAGCATTATGAAGTGAATATTGCTTTTGCTGGAAGGAGGGGGAGTGTCGCATGCCGCGTAAGTGGTCGAGGGAGCTCCAACTGAATTCATAAAAATAATATCAGAAAAAACTAACTGAAAGTAAGGATAATTCGTAGAACTTTCAAACAAAAATTATGTGGGTTGCCATATGAAAATAGGGTTGCCATAAAAAAAATTAATAAACATTTTTCAAAAACGAAACTTTACATTTTTTACTGATTACAAATAGTTTAATATGGATTTCTACACGGTAAATAAATGTTGCTTAGTCTTGAAAGTGGGGTTGTCAAAACAGTATTGCTAATTTTCTTATATTTTAATTATAGGTATAAAATAATAAACCTTTTCAAATATCTCGCAGGATAATCAAAATTGAGACAGAGTTGCGCTCGTCACCCTATTTTGTTATACCCTGCACACGGTATATTAAGTTTGCGAGTGTGTAACGCTCAGAAGGAAATGTCGTATATATATTAGTCAGTTTTTGAAATATCGATCTGAAATTTGGCACGCCTACTTTTCTCCTCAAGAAGCGTTGATAATGGACCACTATAGCGAATAGTTGCCATACAAACGATCGGAAGAAAGTGCTTGTATGGAAAACTTTTTTGTTTGGCAAGATATGTCCACGAAACTTATCATGGATTATTGCTCAAAATAATGCTACAATATATGTAGAATCTTTACAGATCGGGTCACTTTAGCATATAGCTGCCATACAAACTGAACGAACAAAATCAAGTTCTTGTATGAAAAACCTTTTGAGCTAACGAGATATCTCCACGAAAAGTTGTACAGAACATTTCGCCAGGTCACGCTATAATATCCGAAAAAACTTGCTAGATCGGACTATTATAACATATAGCTGCCATGTAAATTGATCAACCAATCAAGTCTTTTAATCAATAACTTTTTTGTTTAATGAGATATTTACACGAAATTTGGTACAAATTATTATCGATAGCAACGCAAACATCTATGAATATATTGTTAATATCGGAGCACTATAGCATATAGCTGCAAATTGGCCGATCAAAGTAAAAAAAAGATATTTTTATACAGTTTTACGGTCTAAGAAAAGCAGCTGGACAGATAGCAGCCAAAATTAACGTTTTTTTTTTTTAAATTTAATAATAATTTGTGAATTTTTTTTTGTTTAAATATAATTCTTTCTAACTTTTTAATACTGTAAATTAATACTTTAATATTAAGTCAGCACTTCCAGAGCAATTTAAGCAATTTATGTGTGCGTATATGTATGTATTTCATTTCAAATTTCTGACCTTCACTTTCCACATCGTTGCATTTTATTATTATTATTTGTCTATGCTTTCTAACCAAACCAAGAGAAATGAAAAAAGTAAAAACAAAAAAACCAACGAAACCAGATTTTATTTGCTGTTAGAAGATTTCATCATTGTTTCCACATCATTTTGCAGCAAATCGATTGGGCGACCTACATTTGGCGCACTTCTCACATACAAAAACAACAACATATAAATGCGAATGTGCATGTACATATATGTAAATGATGATGTGCATCAATAAATATTAGGGTGGAGCAAATAAAACAAAATTTTTTTTTGCTTAGCCTGAGGTTAAAATTTGTGGATTATAAAAAAAGAAAATTTTTAGAAAAAAAAAACCAAATTTTTTTTTAACATCTAGTGGCGGCCCACTCACTTTTGAAGTAAATTTCGAGTTAAAATTTTTTTTGGACAAAAAAAACTTTTTTTTGGTTTAAACCCTTTACATTTATGTAAAAATTATCGAATTTGACGGTTTTTGACTCAAAATTTATTTTAACGCTTAAGAAAAGCATGTGGTCGTTTAAGACTTTTTTTTTAAAAATCCAATAATGACCACACATTTTTTTTCTAAGTTGGCCTTTTACTTGGCCAAAAAGAGGACTCTCCACAGCTGCTAGAACACTTATCAAAAATTTTTTTGTCCAAAAAAAAAATTTTAAAACGAAATTTACTTTAAAAGTGAGTGGGTAGTAGTGGGAGTAAATGTTTAAAAAAATTTTTTTTCCAAAATTTTCTTGTTTTATAATCATTTGCAGATTATATCAGGCTAAGCAAAAAAATTTTTTTTCAGTAACACATATATGTATGTGTATATATAAACGGTATAAATGTATGTATACATGTGTGTGAATTGCGATCACGCACCTACTCATGTACCTATATATATTCAGGCACTTTTCGTTTCTAATTTTCTAACGAAATTTCGCAATTCATCCGCGTCAGCTGTGTGGCCACAATTGTGTTCAGAAAACATAAGCACATGTATCAAATTATATTTTGCATATTATATTTACAGTTGCAAATGAATTTTGCACAACTTATTTTTGCCTTTGCCAAGCATTGTTACGTCCCTCAACTTGTTTTCACCCACTTTCCGCTTTTTAATAAACAAAACCAAAAAATTAGAAACATATAAATGAGAAAATAAAAGCTAACAACAACAGCAATAACAATGAAAGACCGAATTGCTGGCTCTTATTTGAAATGTCTGTGATTTGCTTATTTACTACTTGTAGGCATGTGGAACTGTTGGTATGTATGTGCATGTGCAACGCTTTATTTCCGTTTCCGTTTTATCGCCACAGTTTACTGTTATTTTCGCATTTTTCATTCGCCAGCCAGACAGTCAGCCCAGCCGTAAGACGTCGGTTGCGATGGCAACGCAGACATTTAAAGCAGTGCCTTTGTTGTCGCTTTGCATAAAAAAGAGCAGAAAAGCAAGTACAACAACAATAAGAAGAGCAAGCACTTGGAAAGGCAGCCGGTGCGCCGTTACGTGAAGCGATGAAGTGAAATTCGCTGCCACATTATTATACGGAAGTACATATTTATACATATGTTCTTGCCACACACGCACACACAGACACACACATGCAAATACGAATTTATGCGAGTGTTAGCATTTCATTCTCATTGTTGTAGCAGTTCCCCCTTTTTCGCTTGCTTTGCAGCATCCCCTTTAACACACAATTGTTTGCTCCACTCGCCAGTCATTTTCGCTTCGTGCCTTTATCTAGCCTGCTTTTAGGGGTTGCCGCCCGTATAAGCTTGCTTCCTCGCGCTGCCACCTGCCACATTTGCAAACTTTGCCGCTTACAGCTTTGCCTTTCTCGTGCGTCTGTCAGTCAGCAAGTTAGTCCTTCTTATTCTTAATGCCATTTTCGTACAATAAATCCGCAAACGGTACAGGCGCTGCCTGTCACACATACACACTCATGTATGTAGCTATGTTTATGTGTAGTGGTTGCTATTATTTGTTTGCTGCTGCTGGCATTGTTTATGCGCATGTTGCTTGTCATGTTGTACACGATGCTAACACACCATCGCATAAACGTTTATCAATTTGTTTAAATGTAAATATATACCATATATTGCTGTTGACGATGATTGCTTGCTTGTAAGTGGAGCAACCCCAATGGGGCGAAATGGCGTGCTTAGGAAAGTAAAGTGAAGTGGAAATGGAAATGGAGACAATTTTTATATGTTTTTATGAAATTTGTTGAATCCCGTATTTAGTATATATAATCTCTAAATTTATTAATTTAGTATATATTATAATATAAAAAAATTAATATACTTAAAGCTTACATTATCTGAATCCAAGTAAAATATCACAAAATAACATTCATGAGGCTATTTGGAAAAGAGTTCTGCTCGGCCAGTTTGTATGGCAGCTATATGCTGTAGTTGTGATCTGAACAATATATGCGAAGATTGTTGCGCTAACTTGGGTAATAATTCATGCCAAATTTCGTGCAGATATCTTGTCAAATAAAAAAGTTTTCCATACAAGGACTTAATTTTGTTCGTTCAGTTTGTATGGCAGCTATATGCTATAGTAGTCAGATATTGGTCGTTCCAACAAATGTGCACAAAATTTCGGAACGATATCTCTAAAACTGAGAAACTAGTTCGCGTATATTATATGCAGATGAATGGATAGTCTGACAGGCATGGCTAAAACGACTCAGCTCCTCACTGATCATTTAACATACATATATACTTTAGAGACTCTCCGACGTTTCTTTCTGGGTGTCACAAACTTCGTGGCAAACTTAATATACCCTGTTCAAATCTTTTTTTGTTTTTGCTTAGCCTGAGGATAAAATTTGTAGATAATAAAAATCGAAAATTTTTAGACCAAAAAAAATTTTTTGGTTTAAACTCTGCACATTTATATAAAAATTACCGAATTTGACGGTTTTTGACTCAAAATTTACTTTAACGCTTAAGGAATGCATGTTGTCTTATAAGACTTTTTTTTTAAACTCCAATAATGACCACAAAATTTTTTTTTAGTTGATAGCTTTTAATTGGACAGAAAGAGGACTCTCCACAGCTTCTAGAACACTTTTTTACGAAATAAAAATTTTAACTCCAAATTTACTTTAAAAGTGAGTGCGCCGCCTCTAGATGTTGAAAAAATTTTTTTTTTCCAAAAATTTTCGTTTTTAAATATCTGCATATTATACCCTCAGGCTAAGCAAAAAAAAAAAAAACAAAAAAAAATTTGCTCCACCCTACAGTTCAGGGTATAAAAAAAATAAATAAAAATCAGCTTTCAAAAATCAATGCAATTTAATGGCAATTTTAACATTGGGGACACCAACAGACACAAATGCCTGCGTCATACAAGCAGATATGAAGATAATTACAGGAATAACTCAAGAAGCAAGAAAGTTGGAAGATATTTCCGCTCATAAAAATATGGCACAAAAGCAGCGTTGGTCTAGTTAATGATGCTTGATCAATGCCAGAGTGAAAAACAGCAAAAACAACTACAATGCGTTTAAAGAAAATTATGAAAAAAGTGTATAACAATAACAAAAATGATTTTGAATTCATTGCACAATACCTATTTTATATGAATATATGGCAGTATGTATGTATGTGTGCGCGCATATATTCGTAAGCGATGCATTTTAAGCATGTGTGTGTGCAAAGTTAACTGACACACTGCGATGACAATTGGTGCTGCTAATGATCAACACCTGTCAACAACAGTGAAATTGTATTAATAACCCATATTGTTGTTGTTGTTGTTGTTACTGTTATTCCTCACTCACGCATTTGCCTTGCATTGATTCATTAATGCGTTGACGAGCTGTGCCTGATGCGATGACTTGGCATTCGACTTTTGTCTGCCAAGAAATTTTCAACGCTCTGCATATAAATCAATAAAATTAATAAATAAATAACTGAAATAACATTAACAACCGTTGGAACAGCCAGAATGTGCGTCTGACGCATCTGCTGCATTGTCACACTCATTAAAAGCGCAGCACCAGCACACACACACACGCGCAACAACCATTGTCAACAACTTAGACATGCGCGACCACCACAACTAAAACAAACAACAACAACAACAACAATGACAACTGGAGTAGCTCGAAATTCTGCAGATCATCATCGCGCATTTGTTTGCTTTAGCGCTGGCAAGATCAACAACAGCAACAGTAACAATAACAAGAGCAAGTTCCAATGCAACAACAACTGACGCAGTCTCCAATTGCTTACTACAGCTTTAGCTCATCCATGGGACCTGTAGGCAGCGAACACTGATGCGTTGCGCACTTATCAGCTATGCATTTCTGCTGCTGTTTCTGCTGTTGTTGTTGTTGGCTGCACTCATGCACGATCCGCTCTCAGTCTGATTTCACTTCGGTTTCGCTTGGAGGCATTGACAGGCACATGAAATATTAATTTACTCCTGCCAACGGAGGCGATCAATGACAAAAGCAAAAATCAACAACAATAACACTTTGTGAAAATAATAATCATACAACGGAATTGACAACAACACACTTGTTAATGAACTGTGGGTAGCAACGCCTGTAGTGCAGAAGCGATTTTAAAGTGGCTTATGGTGGTTACCTCATTAATTTTGTGAGCGATATTCTTGTTGTTTTGGTGTCAGACGTATTTTGATTGTGTTAGAAGCATATTTTATACTTTGTTGTTTCAAAAGCAGTTTTAAATGTTGTTTTTTTGCTTTTTTGCATAATTGTAAGGAACTACTTCGAAAGTGTTTAAACTGTGTAAATGAACATGGCAATATTCCTCATCATGCTAAGTAACACGAAGTAATATTTAATCTGTGGTTCCATTGGAGAGTCTAGAGTTTGGAGTAGGTTAGGTGTAGCGGATTAAAGTTCTGCACTACGGCTTTTGCTGCATCCCCTACTTAAACAAAAACAAAAAAAAAATCATGATGCGCACATACCACATGCATACTAATTTATTAACTTGGAGTTAGCACTTATAACCTATTATATACCAACTACAAAGTTTTGCTTCAAAACAGCAAAAGAACATCACGCATGGCTTGGCAGACAACAAATCGCTAAAATATGCGAGTTGCACTTTGTATTGAGGCGCACATTTATATCACTTATTTAGTTTCATACGCAATATTTTACAAATTTTACATATTTATGCAGTCGTTGCAACGCTAGCAAATCCGGATGAATGTACACAACTTGAAATATTATTTATTAATATTTCATCTTTTTCTAACTCGACACTTTCATTCTAAATTATTGCATACTATAGATTATTAATAATTTAAAACTTACTTGTGTTCGACAGCCTTTCACGCCACGCTATTGGATTCGCGACCAACCCTTGCAGACCCGGCCAATAGAGATGCGTTCGTTCTACAATATGGCCAGCGTGCGTCTTTAAGGGACCACCTTGACTTTGCGACAAGTATTGCGCCATACCAGCGGCGGCGGCGGCTATGGAGAAACGCGGTATGCCACCTGAAAGTAAGGAGGGTATATTAGTAAGAGTAAGCTGGACTTTCTATAATAAGTATATATGTGGATCTAGATCGATGTTTGGAGAGTTCCAGATTTCAATTAATACTTTTTTTTAATAATTTGAATAATTTTTAAAGTTTTTGATCTATAAATTGATATATGTATATAGAAGATATGTGTAAGGTTTATATCCATTGAGACCACTCTTTCCATAAATTACAAAACGGTTTCTGTATTAAATTTTAGCCAGGCAATTTCCGTCCGCGATGAAGTACAAATCTATCATTTGAAATCACATGGATATTATATCCAATATGTTTGCAGAATTTTTCAGTTTAAACTACTCTAATAATTCTTCTAAAACTTTTTCCTATCAGCACGTGCTGTGTCGGAATACTTTAATGTACGCTCCAATTATTTCTGATGAAGACGCCTTACTTAATTTAAATAAGTTAAAACCATTTTTTAATTACGGCCCTGACATGATACCATGCTTACTAAAAAATTGTGCCAAATATATTCACTTGCCTTTGACAAGGATATTTAATTCCTCTCTTGAACACGGTATATTTCCTTCAACATGAAACAGTCATTTATAATCACTTTACATAAAAGTGGATTTAGGTCCAACATTGAAAACTATAGAGTTATTGCAAAACTATCAGTTATGCCTAAACTTTTCGATTTCTCCGTTAATTTCCTCATCTCAGCATGGATTATGTTAAAGGAAATCGACTCTAATAAATTTGCTTGAATTTGTAAACCATGTAACATTAGGTTTTAGATAACATAAGCATACGGATGTTATATACACAGACTTTGGCAAAGCTTTCGATAAAGTAAATATTTCGATTCTCATATCATATCATAGAGATCCGTATATTACTAAAACACTTTTTGCAATTTTGGTTAGCCCTATATTAGATAATGGCTCTGTTGTATGAAGCCCTAGCTAACAACTCCATTCTGACAAGTTAGCGTCTGTTTAAAAACAATTTTTACTTTTCGCCTATTCGGGCATTTCCGATGGGATTCCAGTGTAAGTCTAACTCCATACACTAGTCGTTTAAAACTTATGAATCTACCTACACTTTCTAGTCGTATGGAAATGCTTGGCATAATATTCTTAATGAAAACCTTGAGTGCAATAGTTTGCAGCTTTTGCTCCTGTCTGAAATTAAATTTAATATCCCGGTTCGCTTTTCGAGGCAGTTTAGACCTTTACTGTTAAAATCCTGTGGATCAAATTTTGAACTAAATGAACCATACTGCCGCATATGTCATTATTTTAATTCTCATTTCAGCACATTTGACTTATCTGACTCACTTTTCAAAATTAAAAATGCTTTATTGCTTTCTCTTAATCAATAAAAATGTAACAATTTATTATATCGTAATAATAAATCTTAGCTTTTGAATTTTTTTATTTCTGTAGCTGAGCAGTTTTGGGTCTCAACACTTAAAGAAATTCTTGCCTTTTTTCACTCGGCTAATTCCGCACGTTTGCGTATTGCGCCCCTCGCGACAGTTGGGCGGGAGGAGTGTAATCGTTGGGTGTTTATTATTATTATTAAAAGCAATTTACAATATCAAGACGAACGCCAGAGAAGAAATAGAACGCTCTTTGAAGCTTCTAGTAAGAGTTAATTATATATTTGATTATTTGTAAACTTGCTTTTAACATTGAATATGTCCTACATAATGGGTTTTTATTTTTGTTGAAATTAATAATGCATATAATTACTATAATATGCTTTATACCTAGCTGCTGGCGGTTTGCAGTTCTTATAAATTAATGAATTTATGTCCGAAAGAGGGTTTGTAGCTGGATTCATGGTTCATTCAGAGTTTTTCTCCCACTTCTCCCTTACATAGATTATTTGTGTTCTTTTTTACCAAAAAATGGTTTTTAGTAAAACCATTAAGGTTGTGAGCAGGCCTTTATAATTGTTAAGTATAATAAAGTAAAAAGTTTACTTTTAAAGTAAATTTCGAGTTAAAATTTTTATTTCGTAAAAGGTTTTTGATAAGTGTTCTAGAAGCTGTGGAGAGTTCTCTTTCTGGCCAATTAAAAGTTATCAACTTAAAACAAATTTTTGTGGTCATTATTGGAGTTTTAAAAAAAAGTCTCAAACGACAACATGCTTAAAGTTAAAGTAAATTTTGAGTCAAATTTATATAAATGTGAAGAGTTTTAACCAAAAAAAAAATTGGACAAAAAAAAGTTTCTTTTTTTATAATCTACAAAGTTGACCCTTGAGAAAAAAATTTTTTTTCACTCCACCCTAGTATAGGTATCAAACGGTTCTAGCCACCGAGAAGAAAGTGAAAAATTAAAAGAAAGTCGACTGTCTGCAGCAACTATGAATTTGTGTGTAGGTATGAGTCTGCTTACTGAAATCTAACAAATTTTTGTCCGTGAGAGCTCAGACTCGTCAATGTTGACTACCATAGTAGAGCCTACAGTACCACAATTAACTCTATTATTACAACTTACAACTACACATGTTGATTTGTTTATATTTATTTATATATCTATTCACAAATGTAAGTATATAATAGTTAACGCCTTGATGTAATCGATTTGGTCTGCTTCGCCTCGCCTCATTTCGTTTTGTTGTAATTTAATTTGTTGTCACTTATTTAATTAGTTATAAGTTGTAATCAAAATAATATTGAAAATGTGTTGAACGCACTGTCATCCAACCATTTGTCGCTCGCCTTCTTGCTGCCTTCTTCACTCAATAACACCACTTAATTAAGCTGCAATACTTTAGTGAATATAACGAACTTGTTTGACAATTTCAAATGCGACAACAATAAATATTAGATAATAAGTCGTGAAAAAATTTAATGACTTGTTGTTGTTGTTCCATTCGAAAAAGTATTAAATAATTTAAGCTAACAACACAAATGACTGTCTAAAATTATTGCTCATAAAATAGTTGTCACTGATTTTCTTGTGGCATTTAGAAACTATTTTCCGCTGAAGCCGGATTTTACCAAGATAGTCTCTGTGAGCAACGCAAAATGTATACGTCTACGTACTTACATAAATGTTTGGGAGTTTGGGTAAACTAAAATTGATAGACAAATGTCTGCACTCAGAAATGAGATGAGCTGGTAGTGCGTTCAAGCGCTGTTTCACTACCATTTCGGAAATATGATCCTCGCAAATATTGTATTTACTCAAATGATCTAAATACCTAAACATAGGTCTTTCAGAATCAGAAACCACAATGCGGAATTTTCGAGACCCCCAAGTATTAAAGGTATTCCGGTTCAACTCACCTCCCGTTAAAGCACTTAGACCCGCCGATGTCACCGGCGGCGGTTTCGACAATATCGTATCGATGCCATGCGGATTTGCCGCACCTTGTGTATGTGTTGTTGTTGTGGTTGTTATCGAGCCGGATATACCGCTGCCCACCACACCAGCGCGACAATCACCAATCAAGTGCGTCTGCTGATTATTCGCATAGCCATTCAACATGCCCGACGCACCGCCGCCAGTCTTCATTTCAGTCATTGAGTGTAGAGCCGCCAGCGGTGGCCCCAGAAAGCTCAATGGCAACTTATGTTCCAGCATATTGTTATTGTTATTGTGATGCACACCCAATGAATGCATACCGCTAATATTGTTATTGTTGTTATTATTGTTGTGATGTGATTGCAACGCAGATGCATATTTGACGCGATTCGCTGAGAGATTCTCGGGACTATAGTCAGGCGGCGGCGGACTCGATTCACTATTATTGCCCGCCTCATCGCCACCACTACCGCTACGCTGACTCACCGGATACGATTTGGAGCTATCAACGCCGGGGCTGGAATTATTGTCGTAGCGATTGCGATGATGCAGCGAGTTGGCGCAATTATCGGGCGACTCAGACTGCAGGCGGGACGATGAAGCAATGGAGGAGTGATCTGCACCGGCGCCACCACCGCTGCTCGCCGATAGCAAAGGCGGCGGTGTGGAGGAGTCCTCAGCCGAACGCGTCGACTTGGTGCCACCTGCCTCGTGGCTGTGCAGTTGCTTTGACGGCGCTTTCAACAGCATTAATGGGCTGGAAAGATTATTGTTGTTGGCGGCATAGGCGGCAGCTGCCGCAGCATTGTGATAGTCGAGCAAATGATCGCGACTCGCTGCCGCAGCGGCCAAATTCTGATAATCGTGATGCGCAGCAGCAGCAGCGGCGGCCGCTTCTGCAAAGCCATTCGTCAAGCCGCCGGCATTTGGGAGATGATGGTGCAAGCCAGCAGCGCCGTTTGGTGGACTGCGACTTGCCATAGACGCCATGGCCATAGCCGACGGTGAACTGCTCTGGCTTGTGGCAAAGCTGTGATGACGCATGTAGGGGTTTATGAGATCCATGTTGTCTGTGTTGGTTGGTGCAATTGGTAGCTGCAACTGCTGTTCACTGCCGTACGTTGGCAGGCAGTAGTCGGTTGATGAGGCGCTTGTGCTCTCACTTGCGCCGGCAAAGCTGTTGAGACGGTGATAGAAAGCAGCGGCGCTGGTCGGAAATCCTGCGGCACCAGCGATGGCTGTAGCGGCTAAATTGAAAGCGGAGTTCTCGGAAAGCTGGAAATGTTTCTGCGACTGCAGCGGATGTTGGCTGTGGTGCGGTGTGTCGTTGTGGTTGCTGTTGTAGGCATGTAGCGTAGGCGGGAGCGGCTGCACGGCGCTTATGTGTGCAACGGCGGTTGCTGCATTCGGGCTCTCAGGGCCCGCGGGCGTTGTTGGCAAATAAGGGCTACCCAGTGTGAATGATGGGCGCCCGGTGATCAGGAATATTAAATTTAACACTTATATATGATTTTTTGTTACGGCAAGTTCACTGTTGTTTTTCTTGAGTTTCGATATCACTTCTGACTTTTTCAAATTTAAAATTCACTTAATTTATATTATTATTATTTTTTTATGAAAAATAGAACTAATATGAATACAATTCTGCTTTTTTCGAAAGTAATATTTTTGGAAATGCAAAATTTAAGTTTGAATATTTTTTTTAATTCACTGCTGTTACTCAAATTACTGAATTACAATATAGTAATTGAATTCTAAACAGTGGCTGTCAGAGTCAGTTTGATGGTTTAAAATTTACTCAAAGCGCTATTAATTTTGCTTTTTGTTGTTATTTTATTTTATTTCACTCTTTTTTTATTTTCAAAAGTTAAAATTTTTCAGAAATTTTACTTCATTTTTATTGAAAACCACATATGTACACTTGACCAGAGTTCAGCCGTTCGACATCGTCGCTATGCGCACTCAACCGACGATGTGAGACTATTTCTTTTCAAATATTATTCAAAACCCGTTTTTGATTTGAAATTTTCAAAAATAATTATTATTTGAGCGATTCTCTTCACACGTCCATGCGCGTTACTATTTACCGTCCGAATGATTAGGCCTAAGACTACAGAATGATTTCCAAATTGACTACCGTCGTTGTGACGACTGAGCTGGCGCGCTTGTCCGTCGCTGTATCGGTGTTCGCAACGGCAGCTAACTCGGCAAGCAATAACAAAGAGACCAATAAGCCAGAGACTGCTCGGCAAGAAATTGAAATCCCAGCACAGCAGCAATGAAACAACACCAACACACGCATACACGAACACATCGGAGTTGAGGCGTTTTGTTTCCTCAAATCCGCTTTGCCTACACCTCCGTTTCCGCTCCACCGCTTGCCAACCAACATTTCTGCTGCATTGACTCATAGTTCAGCGTATGTTTGTTGTTATTGTTGTTAATAACGCTATCGTTGTGCGTGTGTGTACTTCAATTAAGCCTGGAATCTGTGAGCGCGAGCGAGAGCGCAACAAACTTCTCGCCTCATTGCCACCGTTGTTGTTGTTGTTGTTGAGTGCAGCTAATACAATTTGCTACTCATACACGACGTTTTGCTGTTGTTGTTGCTGTTGCTTTTATTGTTCATTTTACTCATGTTGAAGGGTTGTTCCATGTTTATTACGACTTTGGCCGGTGGAGGCTTGCCACACTCGCTTTTCAATGTAGTTCGAGTAAGTAAATCAGTGGAGAAATCAGTGTTTGAAAATCACTATCAACAGCAGCAGCAACAACAGCAACAATAAACGGCAAGAGCTTGGCAGCCAACAACGAGTTGGCTGGTTAGGTTGGAATTATATGGAATTGGCACAAAACGAATGGGAATTTTATTATGTACGTCATTAAAATACACTATTTTGGATTGGAGGAGCTAGCGAGGCGGTTGGACGCAGTCGAGCGGAATCTGTATGTCGACAAGGCGGGCGGATGAGAGGAGCGTTATAATCGAAATGTATGCATGTCGCAAAATTGGGTTGTTGGACAGTGTGTTTTGAATATGAAAAAAGTGTAGAATATTGGACTGAATGTGAAAGTTCTTTTCAAGAAGTATGTTTCTAAGACAACTTCAAAAGACTTGAATATTTGAGAACACATTAAAGCATGGTTTGAGTACCAGCTTATTATAATAAACAGAAAAACACTAACTGTTGAAAAAATCTCTGCTTAGCAAGAAAATTTATCATATTTTGCATATTCCTTACCTTTGCAAATCAGAAAATGTTATAGACATGCTGCACTAGTTATACCCGTGAGCAGATGTCCCAACTAAACTTCTATGCGGAGCGCGCAAAACCAGTTTTCATCTACAAAAAAGCTTAAAAAATACGCTTAAAAATATCAAAACTTTCCATAAGATACAATTATATACACATATATTTAACTGAAATATTTATTTATGTTGGGAATACTTATATACATTTTGTAGCATACCAAATTTTGTTATATATTTCGTTGCTTTTAAACAAAATCAAATAATCAAACATTTCTAGGGTGTTCTCTTTTTTTGTCCGCTACTGTATATTGTATCCTATAGTTCAGCGGAGTAGTGAAGGACAACTACAAAAAGGTTACCTAAGCATAAAATTCGATATAGAAAGCTCGCTCTAGCCTCTAGTATTTCCTCTCCGCGCTCTACAAGACAAACACAATGTGAAATAGAAGCATACTAGCTAGCAACCTGACAGCGTATGTTTCTTAACAGCGACAATCTTTATGGTCGTCGGCTGTGCTTTACGGCACTGTAGCTGTACAAGTTGATAAGTGTTTGGACTTAAATAAGAACTTCAAGAGTTCTGCAGGAATTTAAGTTTCACTTATGGTTATTTTTGTTGTTTTAAGGGGTTACATGGTTTTCGTCAAGCAAAAAACGACCTATTTTGAAGAATTTTATTTCATATAAAAAATGAAATATTTTATTCAAATTTATTATTACTCCGAAGATAAATATTTGATAAAAATTTTGTCAAATTTTCAAAGGAAAATATTCAAAAATCGGCCAATACGAAATCATTTCCAGCAGTAACTCGGAAAACAGGTGCTTACGCGTTGACAGCAGAATTTTTGACAGGATCAACAAAACTAAAAAAAAAAACAAAAAAGGTGTTTGAACTAAGACCAGTAACTAAGTATCGGACGGAAAAAAATATTTTAAGTCAAAATTGTATTTTTGGCAGATATTATAACAAAAACATGTAAATTTTGGTAAACATTTTTCGACGTTTTTGTTTTTTAAATAGTCGTAATTGAAAAAAAAAACTACAAAACCTGTGTAAAACTTCATTGAGATCAGTTGAGTAGCTCGTGAGAAATCTTAACAACCGACTTTGAAAACACAATTTCGCGAAAAACGCGTTTAAAGTTTTAAGTGACTATATAGCTGACCGCGAGCGCGCAACTTTTCAAAGCTGTATCTCCAAAACTATTACTAAGATCAACTTGAGAACTTAGAGCAATATTCTAGAGATGTTATAGAATTAAATAAGACACTGAAAAAAACATTTTTTTTAAGCCGTAAAATCCATATAACCCCTTAATTAATTTCAATTAAATTTGTTATTCGAAATATTTATATATTTTATTTTATATTTAATTTAAGTTATAGAAACTCGACTGCTGATATTTAGTCTCTTCTCTAACACATTGCGCACACGGTGCTCACACACATACATATGCACTTACAAATATACTTATGAACCTACAAAGCACACACTAAAGCAATGGGCTTAAATGAAGTGCCCCAAATGGTTTGTGGTGCGAGTAGAGCATATCACCGAAATAGTTGTTGTTTTGCCTGCTAATGTGGCAACGATGAGCGTATGCGAAGAATGCCTTGAGTGCGTGTGTGCGCGAGCGAGAGCGAATGTGTGTTTATTTGTTTAAAATGTAATAAATATTAAGTGAATTGTGCAATTTTTTCACAAAGCACATAAATGCGAGCAGCTGCCAGAAAAAAGTGGCGAAAAAAATCAATTTGCTTGGTTTTTAATGAAGTTGATATAAACGAGTTGTATTGTTTGCCCGATTTGTTTTTTCTTGTGCGCCATTAGTATTTTATGCTGTTGCATTTCGTATTATTAACAACTAATGTGTACACAGAAATATTTACGCAGATACATTTTGCGGTAAATGAATGGAAATAAAGGGGAATTGTTGAACGCTGAAGGGAGCAAGAAAATAAGCTGACTATGGTTGAGTAAAATAACATTACTTTAACAAACTTGCAACAAATTGAGCACATGCTGTGGAATTAGCTGCTATTCTTCACTAAACTATATTAATATTAATTTTTTGTTGTATATATGTGAATGCGTGTTGCAACTTGTTTATGAGTTCATTATAACAATAATAATTATTACATTATTTTTACTCATTGACGCATGCAGACACGAACGCATAATAAAAGCACAAAATAATCGACCAAGCGCTCCTACTCGTCGCTTGCTATTCATGCGCGTACGCACACACACAGACACAGGCCTGTACGCATACATGGCTGGCTTCACCCTGACCAGCTCAGGCCTGGCATAGTGCGGCACGACACGGCACGGCATGGTGTGACTCTCCATTTATTAATAAACTACATACAAAAATTTTAATTTACTCAACCAAAAAACATCAACAGGCAACATACACACACATGTAGATATCGTCTTCTTATTGGATTACTGTGTGTAGTGCGGAGGAAATGGCAATTGAAACACGCTTTGGCCACACCTTTTCGTTGGCGACGACATCTTGGACGCCATTGTTGAGCGCTGTCGTTTGGCAGAGAGAGAGAAAGAGTGTTCTCTATGCCAGCAGCTGCTTGCAAATTCCCTTTGTGTTGGGCTTTGTTGTTGAGTAAGCGGGAAATGAGCTGGAAAAAGTTGCTCAATTGGTTGAGTGTTTTGTTGAGTGAGTTGTGGTGAAATTGGTGACTTTTTAAGTTGGAGCCTGCATTCCAAAGGTGCTGTTGGAAATGTGTCTGAAAAGGCTGTGTGGTATACGCATATGCTATATTTATTGGATTTCTACAGAATGTCTATGCATAAAAACTATATTTCCGACATTTCAGGTATTCTGAATGTCAGCATAAGTGAGTTATCTCCTATGCGCTTTGTGCTCTTGACAGCTTTGAAACAACTATAGCCGTTTAAATTCGTTTAAAATTATTTTATTGAGATAATCATGTAGATAATATTATTTTACGCAACACTCAGGGGAATTTTCTGTACCTCTGCTCAGATCTGAGTTCTGCGATTAACTATACTTGCGTTAGAGTAACTTTGTAAGCAAGACTATTTATTGGCGCATATTTATAAGTCATTTCGAGAATATGCGCAATGGAATTTTGCTCCTAACAGTAGAATACTCAAAAACTGAAATTTACCACGTAGATTAGAAATATAAATTGGAGTTAAACTGTTTTTTAGTTTACATAATAATAGTTACTGGGTTTTCAAAGTAAATTGAAGATATATGTATGTTTGCAGGGTTGCAAAATTTTTTAATTCAAAAATTTGGGATAAAAAATTTAATTCATATATCAATTAATTAGATTTTCATTGTTTTCAATTCAAGATATTTGGAATTAAAAAATTAAAAATTTTACTTTTAGATTTGAATGAACGCAAAGAAATGATAAATTTTTTTTTTTAACCGTTATGCAAGATTAAAAATTTTTTTGTGCTTCTTTAAATACGGCATTGGTATTACAAAATAAAAAAAAAAATCAATTCAAATGTTAATTAAATTATTTTTAATGCATTATTTGCAACCCTGAATATATGTACATATTATTTTCAAGGAGACGTATTACTTCTTAATATTAAGAAAATTCTGAACGAAAGTTTGTGGAATGACTCAACAAGCCTCCCACACACTAGTAGACTTAAACTAAGCGCCTTCTACAAAGACTAGCTAATATCTTTTATAAACTCAAATTTGATTTGAAAACGAAAGGAAAATACTTGTACTTAGCCTTCTGTAAACAGGAAAACCAGTAGCCGAAGAGTTAATGGATGCCACTTAGCGCCGAGGAGCCACAGTGACTAACTGCTTGCGGCCTTTTGAAACGATTTTAAGCACTTTTTGAAAATTTTCAACATTTTGTGCTAGAATTTGGACGTGTGCTGTTTGAGTTTTAATTTCCGTCTTCATAGAGACTAGACAAACACTTTTACAAGCGTGCTAATGCGTTCTTGTTAACCACGGCTTGAGTGTGTTTATTCAAGCCAAATAAGAACCGGTGGCGGTTAATGGAACGTTGTTCGATTTCATTTAACACTTTCATAACTGCAACTTCCGCCATTGATCTTGGAAGCGCAGCTTGTCTGGAACACTTTGATTTCATTGGCGGCAGCAGGAAATGATGTAGTCAATATTTTTTGTCAATAATTATTTAAAACTTCTTTTCTGACTTACAATGCATTGCAATGGATAAGAAGGTGGGTGTGCCTGAATACATGAAAAAAATGTTTGAAAGGTAATAAAGTGTTAACGTTATATTAGTTATAACAAAAAATAAACCTTCAAGCTATACACTTAACTTCATTTGAACTTTCGCATCAATGTTTAAATCTGATTAATTCTTTACAACAAAAATGCACATTGCTTAGCGGCACCTTTGAAGTAGTATTTCTGCAATCAGCTAAATATCCGCTGACTCGTACATATTTATACAAGTTTATGTAGTTATGTGTGCATAGGAACGCTGATTATGCGTTGATTTACAATTGCACACAATTAAAAGAAACCTTCGCCTTTTCCCTGCCTTCCCTACCGCTTGGCCAATAGTCAATGGTAATTAACCTGCTTTTACACGAAAGGCGGCCGTCAACAATGGACACAAAGCCATCAGAAGCTGCACAGAAGAAGCGAACTGAAGAAGCTAACGCAGACAATGAAGTCCCGTACGTTGCTCTGCAAGTTATTGAGTGTGAAATGGGAACACGTAGTCGCGTGTAAAAGCCGCAATTTAATGAGGAAATTTTCAGAAATAATTAATGATGTCGGCTAACAAGTGAATATATGTGTATATTAGGGTGGAGCGAAAAAAAAATTTTTTTGCTTAGCATGAGGGTAAAATTTTTAGATGATACAAAAAGAAAATTTTTGGAAAAAAAAAAATTTTTAACATCTAGAGGCGGCCCGGCGCACTTAATTTTAAAGTAAAGTTTCGAGTTAAAATTTTTATTTCGTAAACAATTTTTGGGAAGTGCTCTAGAAGCTGTGGAGAGTCCTTTTTGTGGCCAATTAAAAGTTATCAACTTAAAAAAACTGTTTGTGGTTATTATTGGAGTTTTAAAAAAAAGTGTTAAACGACAACATGCTTTCCTTAAGCGTTAAAATAAATTTTGCGTTAAAACCCGTCAAATTCGGTAACTTTTACATAAATGTAAAGGGTTTAAACCAAAAAAAAAGGGTTTGGACAAAAAAAATTTTAACTTGAAATTTACTTTAAAAGTGAGTCTCTAGATGTAAAAATTTTTTTTTTTTTTTAAATTTTCTTTTTTTATAATCTACAAATTTTACCCTCAGGCTGAGCAAAAAAAAATAAAAATTTTTTCGCTCCACCCTAGTATATTTTACTTATAGATATGTATTGTTAGGCGTGGTGAAAAGAAGACTTAGATTACTATGAGAGTAGCGTGTATCGTAAAAGCCGACTGCATTTCGAAATAATTGAAACCGTGGCAATGGCAAGCCTTAAAAGCAATAAATGTAATGAGTAAATTAAAATATTGGTGTTTTCGTGCTAAAATAATATGTCTTTTTATATTTCAGCGCACTAATTATTTATTTATTTCAAAATTTTTAACATGCAGAAAACTAGCATGCAAACTTGAAGTAGCCTTTTTTATAAATACTTCAAATCTTTAACGCAGCAAAAAGCAAGTCAAAAGCAGTCAGCCAAAGTATATGCTTCGGAAATAACTAGTAAATTTTTTAAACATATAAAGCAATCAAATATTGTAGTTACACAACAATTAAGTTAGCAACTTTTTTAATATTTCTACAAGTCTTTGCAAGAAATTCTACGAAATTATATATGAAACTTTATAGGTAATTCTTTGTATGAAAAAATTTTCCACAAGTTTTATAGACAAAACTTTTCTTTTCAATAAATAAGTTTATAAAACAGAAAAATGTCGAGCTTCAATTGTGACTATAACCATTGTGTACCTTAGTATGGATTTATGTAGCATTTAGTTTCAAAACCAACGCTTAAACTGTCGAATTATAAACGAGAAAATGCCATGTTCACACTATATACAGGGTGTACTGCCACAAATGTTCTGCTGCGCTTCGCTCTCTTTCCAGTCGCATAATGTTGCTTTTGTTTGTTTAACTTACTAACAAGGTAAATTGTGTATTAATTGCGACTTTATGATTTCGAAGATTAATTTTTTCTTTTTTGTGTTTATACACATTTTTTGGAATTTTTTGTATTTTTGTTGCTCAAATGCCATTAACAGCAACTTGTTTGTGCTGCTAACGATCTTTCACACCCATTTGCCAGACACACATAAAAGGTATTAACTGTTGGCCAGAGGCGACATAAGTCGCTTGGACTGTCGTAAATGCTTTTGATATGGCCAATTGCTTAATACTCGTATTCGAAACAACAAAAACACAATATACAAAAAAAAAAAAAACAATAAAAAAAAATCAAAAAAAAAAAAAAAAAAAAAAGAAACTAAAAACAATCGAGTGAAAGGCTAAAATCATGCAGCTATTCACACACATCTGTACATACAACAAAATGTGTATATGTGTATGTGCGGAAACACAACCATGAGCCATCAACCATTTTGTGTTCATCAAATTAAAGTTCTTTTTTATTTATTTCTTTGTGTGTGCATAATTTACAACATCGTTATTTGAATGTATTTATGTATGTATGTATGTAGGTGTGTATGCGCATGATAGCAAATGCCGCATTTTCCGTAAATTTGTCCATTTCTAATCTAATCTTCACAACTGTTGTCTCAACTGTCGGTTTTTTGTTTTTCAATTTCTTCAGCATTCACGCTGCTGTTATTGTTGTTGGCTTTGTTGCATCAAAAGCATTTATGCTGGCTGCAAATTGCAACAACTAACCATAAATCAAATAATTTCGAGTTTGAATGAATTCACATCCTGTTGTGAAATTGTTCGGTTTTATATTTTGACTTACGAAAATTTCGTGATTTAAACGATTTTTAGGAAAAACGCGATAAGCATTTATATAAAATACCAGTGAATTGGCTTGTTAGAATGCCCATGTTCAAATTATTGCTGGTAAGGTTAAAAAATTTAATTGGAAAAGGCTTTTAACTCGCTGCTGAATTTAAAAATATTGTTATTGTAAAAAAATATTTTTTGATGTTGTTAGTTGGCGTTGTCAGGCTATAAAGTTAATAATAGTTATGAAATTCGTCCAAAAATTATTTATTATTGTTTTTGTTTTTGTTTTTTATTATAGATGTTTATCTAAAAGAGTGGCATCACTATTGACAAATATTTCTAGCTAAAGTTGTTATGCAATTTGCTGAAAAAAGAAATTTAAAAAAAAATTTATTTTAATTTTTTAGTTGGCAATACCTTTGATTATTTAATATACAAAAATTAATAAAAAATAAAACAAGAATTCGAAATACTTTTTCTTTCAGCAACGCTTCTCTTTTAAATCCATAGTGTGTTATTATTATTGAAACTGATATAAATGTTGAATGTTTGCATTTTTGCATTTCTGAACACAATCGAGCCCAAATAACCGCAAATACAAATTACGATTGCCTTCATCTACATAAAAGAGCAAATATTTCACAGTTATTTTACAAAATATCTCAAATGCCTTGCATACAAGCAATCATCAAAGCGCAAAAATGGCATTCCAAACACGTATAAACAAATCATGGCTGCCATTTTTAACCCAATTCATTTATTTTACAAGCACTTTGCCGAAAATCAACACAAAAAACTGTCAAATCAACAAATTGATTTCTAAGCGCGCAATCAATTAATCAAAAAACGCCAGCAATGAGGAATTGCAAAAATTCAGAGCAAACATAAAAAAAGGTTGTATGAAATATACAACAACACATATACATAAACACACGCATACACATACAACAGCGTGCAGCAGCGCGCGACATGCCACACGGCTTGCAAATATTACATTGTTGTTGTTGTTGTTGTTGTTGTAAGCGGATTGGCTCCAATTATCAATGCTGGACACGCAGGTACAATCAAACATTTATGACAGCGCAGATCAGTGTGCAGCGGCGCTGACAGCAACAGCCACAGCGGGGGAGTGTCCGAGTTGGCGCTGGCGAGGGCGCTTTGGCTAATACTAAACACACGCGGACGATATGTGGTTGTTGCTGTTCCATTTGGCCATAAAACATATTTTATGGCATCAGTTGCTGAATAAAAAACTAAAAGCAACAACACACACACGGATTGATATACACGCACGGCACGTAAACGATGAGCCGCGCAAGGACTAAGGGGATATGTAAAATCCAAACACGACAGACCAATAACAAATCATAAGCAAAATAACAAGAAATCATAAAAAATAACTATAACAACAACAACAACAGAAATATGCAAAAAAATATGTTGCCAATAAAAGGCAATACTTCAAATCAGTCGGATAAACAAACAATTTATAACGAGTCAAAAGCATATGGATCAGTTTTGACAGGCCAAGCGCACGCCCTGCACGCCAAACAGACAACAGACAACCAGCCAGTGGCGACTTGAACAACCCTTTCGCACTGCCAATGTATGTACAAAGTGTTGGTGTAGGGATTTGTTGCTTGGGTTGAAGGTGTAACTGCCTTCGAGCTGGGTGTTAGTGGCGTCACTGGCGACGACTTCACACCTTTGTTTATTTTCTTGCTGCGTGACGAACTCAACTTCAGTACACCGTAAGTGTGTGTAAGCATGTATGTGTATTATTTGTAGTGCCTTTCGCACGAACGCATCATCTGAAAAACTAATCAAAACATTTTGCATGTGTGCTGGTCAGAAAATCCTCAAAAATTGGACAAACAATGTCAACGAATTTGATTTGAAGAAAAAATAATGCAATTTGCAATTTATTTTAACTTAAAACTTTTGTTTAGTATATATATATATATATATATGTACATTTATATTATAAGTGGCTACTATACTATAGCCTGCCCATACAAGGTGTCAGCGATTCTGGATGAGTGGTGGTGTACAAAAATTACTAAGCCCTTTCAATTTTTTTCATTTGAGACAGATCCTTTTAAATAAAGACTCGTTTGAACTCATGACGTTTTTCAATCTTACTTGGTTTTCTGTAAAATATTTTCACTTTGCCTCTCCTGCTCAAGTGTTTTAGCACAAACGCTATGCTAAGAAATTCCAGTTCTGTGCCACTGATACCTTATTATAACGCAAGGTTTAGATATCTAGCAACTCTAATTTCTTTCAGAAACATGAAAAATTTGAAATTGCATTTGAAGAAAGTATAAATCTTTTTGTATTCCGTTTTTTATCACATGATCTATATTTAAATTCTCTATTCTAAGTTTACTTTAGCACTAACGTTAGTTTTTGTCGGAACACCGCTCTCGAAACAGCTTCAATAAATAAATACAATAGTTCATTAGCTTCTCTGCCCGACCATCATCGAGTTCACACCTCTTTGAATAATGTACATAGCGTTGGTCATATAACATTTCTACAATTGGTAGAATCGATGCTCAGCATGTGTTCTAGAATAGTTTTCCATATTTTCAAGGGGAAAACATTGGCTAATTCCTAACATGTTTTGGAATTCTCGAATACAAGCACTAAAATAAAGGTTGGTTAAAAAAAATGTTCGTTTTGGTACGAAATATATTTTTTTTTATTTATTATAATCTCCCTTAACTTCAATACACTTATTGCAAAGATTCTCCAATAATGTTATGCCATCCCTATAATGACTTTCCTGAAGCTCTGCAAAATACCCGTCTACGCCTGTAATAGCTTCTTCGCTCGACAAAAAACGCTTTCCACCAAGGAATAGTTTCAGGTTTCTAAAGAGGTAGTTGATCCAAAAGGTTGCAATAATATTCAGAGTTGATTGTTTCACCTTTCTGCAGATAATCAATCAACAAAATTCCAAAACCCAAAAACCTGATGCCATAACCTTCTTTGCTAATCGTTGTGACTTCACCTGCTTTGGAGCTGAACAACCAGCTTCAGTCCACAACAAACGTGCTTGTTTCAAGTAAGGATCATGGGTGTTAGCTCCAAGTCTTATTCGTAGTTATAAAACGTCCCAAAAAATCGGTTTTATTCTGCTTAAAACGCCTCAAATTATGTTGAGAAATTTGTTTTCGATACAGTTTTTGTTGAATTGTTAACGTGTGCGGCATTAACTTTCCAACAGCTTTTTCATATGTAATTCTCTGACACGTCAACTTCAAATGTAAACAAAGAACTAGTTGACAGAATGACTTCTAACTTTGCATGTGTTCTCAAGAAAGATCTACCAACTTGAGAAAATAAATTGGAGCTAGTAGTGCTATTTCTTGGTGAGAGCAGACACTTCACAACCAAAATGTATTTTTAGAGGGGTTTAACGTGCTCGAAATTATATTTCAGTATTAAAATTTAACCCATTAAAGTTACTTCTGTAGCCCTCAGTTCAGAATCTTGGATTTATGATTATTTTATTAAATGGATGACGATATTCCTTTTATTATCTACATTATAGCCACGGAAAATTCGTGTACAACACCATAAGAAACTGCTCAGTGTATACAAGGCACTCGGAGTATTCATCACTTGAGTAACTGTAGCACCTTTATATGATTCTGTTAGTATAACCTTTGTTTAGGTTAGGTTAAAAGTTCGATGCTAGAACGGTGATCTCATTTGTACAGCTAATACGTCGGTCCGTTGTAGTTATTAGAACTTCTGTAAATATTTAGCGCAAAAACACTAATACATCGACCAAGCGCTTTAAGGCGATCAATAATATGTTGAACTGGCGAATGTCAGTTTTGGCTATGTCGCCTGGTTCGCCGAAGTTAAAACTGCCGAGGTGTTTTATCCTCAGCCTCGCTAAGGCTGCACAATGGTGGAGAAAGTGTTTGGATATCTCCTGCTCACCCTTAAATATTATGACTTATTATAAAAATATATATCTTCAATTCTTTTACTATTCTCTCTTTTTTTCTTTCATCAATATTACTATCAATAAAATCTAAAGGGTCTACCAAATCGCCCAAATCGAAAGCAAATAATAAACAATTACTTTGTGATACAAAATTCGAAAATTATGAGTATTTCAGCACGGGCCATTATTAGAGGGTGTCGAAGAACTTAAACCGTTACTAAATTGCCAAATGCTACACAGAATTTTATTTATTTTAATGCGATTTCATTTCTATTGATTGTTTTACGGCGAAAAAATGCCAAAAGAGCAAATAAACGTTGCATCAGTTGGTCCGACGGCTGCGGTCACTAGACGGACCCTTTTTATGAATGTTATGAAACCTCGAGAGGCAAAAGCAAAAGCAAAAAACAAAAAAAACAAATACACAAAAAATGCAAAAAGAGTTACAAACCACAAGCGGATACAACCCAACTGTAACCCTTTTGCCCGGAGAATACAAATAAATGTGCACGCGTGTGTGTGTGTGTGTGTGTGTGTGCCTACTGTAGTTGGGCAATAAAAATGGAAAAGAAATCAAATTTGTAACGCACGTTTCGCACATTTCACAGCAACGAAAATCAAATGCTTACAAATTAAATTAAAAAATAACCTCAAATAATCCAATAAAAGGGTGCAGAAGCATCACATTGACCGCAACAACAACAGCAGCAAGTTAGCTAAGTCAAACTGTAATTGAATTCGGAATGTATTTACATTTTCTTGGTCATTTCGCTCTGGTCTATTGATAAGGTCATTTGGGCGCTTTAAGCGTTAACCCCTTCTGAAAGGATTGGAACTGTGGCGAGTATAAAAAGTGAAATCTTAATAGGGTGCAATGCACAGACGGCGACATTTTTTTATGAGTCATACTGTATTTACTAGTCATTGTTGCTATTGTTGTGTTGCATTGATACCCCATTATGTCTTTTATAACCCTTAAGTACTTGGTGTACATATCACACATATTGAGGTGCAGATGTAAGTTGGCGGTATTGACAACTTTGTTCCATCAAATCGTAAAATGAAATATAGTATTAACGGCGTTAACTGGGTGTTGACCACACGGGACACAGCGGTTCTGATATCATGTATATATGCCAAAAGATAGCACAAAGATGGTGGTTATGCGTGGCACTAGAATACAAAAAATTCACACAAGTCTACAAAATTAGTATTTTTATAATTCTAACGGTATATAAATCTAGAAGCTTTTATGGCGTACTTCGTCCAATAGTAAACTTTTCTGAGCCGTCTTTCCGAGTTTGACCCGACATACCAAATCTCTACCATTTTACACAGCCATTTCAGCTTTACAGAGACAAAAAAACTCAGAGATAACAAGAATAAGCGGGTGCCAACTTTTTAACTTGATCTCTCTTGATTTTAATACCTAGACTCATAATGAATATCGAGCTCAAAGGTCTAAAGGTGCTTTTGCTTATTCGGAAAAGTATTTTAAACCACGGTTTTTATACTCTGAATAGGGTATATTAAGTTGACCACGGTATTTGTAACAGCCAGAAGGAAACCTCAGAGACCCTATAGAATATATATCTAAACGCTCAGCATGACGAGCTGAGTCGATTTAGCCATGTCCGTCTGTCTTTCCGTTTGTCTGCATATAAGCGAACTAGTCCTTTAGTTTTCGAGATATGGATCTGGCAAACGTTCTTTTCTTCGCATGGAGCTGGTCAGTTTTCAGAACCGCTGATATCGGATCACTACAGCATATAGCTGACATACACACTGAACGATCGGAATCAAGTGCTTGTAAGGAATCTTTTGTATTTGTGAAGGGTATTACAGCTTCGGTGCAACCAAAGTTAACGTTTTTTCTTGCGAAGATTAATCTGAAGAACAAAATCTTCGAAACGCTAGCACCATCATAGGTATGAATTTTACAGCAGTCAGCAGCAGACCCGACGCTGTATCATAGCTTTCTTTAAGGCACCTTACCTGCTGATGCATTACTCTTAATTTAAAGTTGAGAATTTCTTACAACTCATACCTGCCCACGCAGATTTTTTAATTAACCTAATGAAGTGTTTCCTGCCTCCCGTCTCGCGCACTTCTCACGGAATTAAAATAGCATTAAAATCCTGCAGAAGTAATATGTTTTTTTAGCATATTGCTACCGCATTGCATTAATTAATTAGAAAAGTGCACGTTGCTTGCGCTCGTGTGAGAGAGTGCGCCAATAAATAATGTCAAATAAAATTGTCGAACAGTTAGTTGTCAGTGTCAGCTGCACGCTGCGGCGAATATAATTTATAAGCGAAAACAAAAATCTAATTAAATTGTATAAATCGAATTAACACCGCGCACAGTCAAAATAATGCCAATAAAAGCAAATGCAAACAACAGAAACAACAACAGCACACACACAACAATTTTACAATAACAATTATGACGACGCTTGTGAACAGCGCGCGAGAAGCTAATAAAATTAGCGGATTCCGTTTTTTTTTTTTTTAACTTGAAAAATGAAACAATTTAGCGCAAAGATTTTTAATTTGTATAATAACGGTAATAAATTGCCTACACAGCAAGCAAAACGGCGCAGCAGCGACCTTCTCAGCTTGAGCACTGCCGTGCCGTACTCGAACTCTGTTAACTATTACCATATATACAAACAAAAATATTTCACACAATACACGGCAATAATAAAGTTTTCGAATATTTCTATTTGCTGGCCATTGTTGGTTCAATATTGACTCGATAAAATTTCAATTACCATGGTAGCCTGTGCAAAATTGCTTTCTATATTTTTGTAATGCCAAAACTTGCAACTAAAGCGTTTGGGAAGTGTGGTAAGGCAACAACAACAAAAAGAAAGTTTTTTTATTCATTAGTTCTCGGTTACTCAGTGCTTTTTGCTTTGCTCTTAATTAAATTTAGAAATAATAAATGTCTTTGATTTTTGAAATCCGTGGCGAATACCTTTGTCAAGCTAGACACATTTAGCCAGCTGCTTAGTGGTTTTCAACCTAAAATCTGTTTTCAGTACATACAAATTTTATTTATGCCAAAAGAAAGAGATTTCACCTTCAGAACAGTAACTCGGAGGTTTATGAGCTTATTTTACTAACCGTTTACTGACTTTTGAGCAATGTTCTGGCAAAATAATGTCAACCAATATTAATCACTTCGCACTCTGAAATATTGGTTGATAGACACCTCTAAGAAAGGCTCTTCAAGTATGAGCTTTTAATTGTAACGGGAAGGCTGTACGGCTAACGATTTTCTATTTTTTTCTTATTATCAGTTAGAAAAATTCATATCTCTATTTGAAAAAATAGCACGTTTTATGGATTTTGTAGGAAATTGAATGCTCTACAAAAAAAACAAAAGCTTTTACGCATCAAATACAGATGGCCCTTGAATACTTGAATAAAATTTCGTCTAGTAGAAACATTGTTCAAAGTAGTTTCTAGCCTAATTTATAACCAAATCGGGGATATGAACTACAAATACTGGTTAATTTGTGAAGTTAAGTATTCAACTAGCTTGCTTCACTGTGCACGGCATTGCCAAATTCAACTCAAACGACAGTTCAAATAATATACACCAGCACTGCGACAGTTCAAAAAGTTCTCACTCGAAAAGCGACTACTACAGCAAACTGCTACAGCGCGCTCAGGGGGTAAGTGCGCGCTCGACTTCATTGTATTACCGGCTTGGCTTTCTGAAATCCACGCCCACATCTAAATTGAAAACATTGCAAAGCTGGAAATCGCAATAAAAGCGTGTAAAGAGTGGCAGAGTTTAAAAAATTAAAACATACATTTTACCTACAACAAAAGCATAACGTGGCTGTCGCCTTTGCGCGCAAAAAACAAAAAGAATAACGGTAATTACGCGTGGAGCGGGGTTGGCGTAGAGTGTCACAGCAATCGCAATCGATGGAAATAAAGTTTTTAAAAGCAATAAAAGCGAAATGTCGCATATTTTTATGACATTTGCGCGCGCGCCAGCCCGACCAATGCCAACAACAACATTCACTCATACACACACCTACACACACAAACTCACTTTTTGCAAGCAACTCACCTCCACGTTAGCGCCAAATGTCAGCGATTCGCATGCCAAAGCGCGACGCGAATTACGAATACTTTTTTACCGTTATTATTGCTGTTGTTTTAGCACAATAGTTGGCGATTTTCGACGCTTCGATATATGTATGTATGAATGTGCGTTTGCACAAGTATGTATGTATGTGTGTATTTAGTCTTGTGCTTGCCATTTTTGCCACCATTTTAAAGTGGTGCTCAACGCCACTCGCGCCGTCGCTGGCTCAACATCTTCTCTGCTGTTGTTGCCTGCTGTTTGCTTTGTTGTTGCCTTGTTGTTGGTAGCGTTGTCGATTTGAATTTGTTTGCAATTCGTGCCATGCAATCAAATTAGATTCGTTGCGGCAAATTTCTTTTGAACTCATTGCAAGAACAACAACGTGCAACCAGATGAGAAAAGTATGAAAAATGGCAATAAAATAAAATGCAAAGTAAGAAATCGGAAATTGGAAAATTACACAAATCGAATGACTAAATGAGCACGTTAAAAAACGACTGAATTTATGTGCACTTGTATGTATGTATTCAAAGGTGAAATGAAGGTTTGTGCCAAAGGAACGTACAAATAGTGTGTGAAAGACTATGTGGTAGCAAAGCTGTGCGGTAATTTGAGGAGAAGTGAAAACGGACTTAACGCCTGATGGACTTGATTCGCGGCTCAAAGCTTATTGGTATTACCAGAAAAATAAAATTGTGGCTCAAAGTTGTAACCGGATCAAATAATTATAAGCAACGGTTGTCAATATATAGCATATATATTAGGGTGGGTAAAAAATATTGAATAATTTTTTTTGCTTCGCACTCTGAAGTATTAGTTGATAAACACCTCTAAGAATGAGTCTCCAAGTTTGAGTTCTTAATTGTAACGGGAAGGTCGTCCGCCTAACGGTTTTCAATTTTTTGCTTATTGTCAGATAGAAAAATTCATATCTCGTTTCCAACCACAAAAAAAATAACTCGTTTTATGCATAAATTTCTTAATCGAAAAATTATATAGACCATTTTTGTAGAGCACTAAATTTCTTACAATACTATGACCTTTGGCATTTAAAATGATGTTTTTAAATTGAGCTATAAAATTCAAAAGAAAAAATTATATTTGCCTTAAAATAGTCAGGCTTCAAACGTAATTATCTTTTTCGAGTTGGGAGCACAAAAAGTAAACATTCGGGGTTTTTTTTTACTCACCCTAATGTATGTATATATATTTACATTTTTATCATTATGAAGAAAAATACAGCTTTTCAGAAGTTAATATAGATCAAATGTCAATAATCAAAGCAGACTGATTTATTATGAAATCTTGGCCTTAGACAACACCTTGCTCTCTCGTTCTCTCACTCTCGCTCTCTCTCTTTCGCAGCAAAAATACTTGGCTTTTTTCTGTGACACACTACCTTTTTTGTAGTGATATCAGATGATATAAAGACCGAATCACTGGTCTATAGATCTATATGCAGCTTCGGCCATCAAAATGTCCTGAAATGGTTCTATAATAACATAGTATATCATAATTGATTGCTTAATTCTTATTTTAGCTCTAAATTACTCTCACCACAACACAATTTAGCTTTAAATTTTTTTACTCACGAATGCATAGATTTTCAATGCAATGCACACATTTTATTAGAAATAAATCATTTTTAGCATTTGAAATTATTTTCCGCTCCTTCACTCCCCTTTGCAATGCACTCACGCATAGCGCACTAGTAAAATTGTCTAGTTTCATTCTCAATTTAGAAACACAAAAAAATTTTGCATTTACTGCGTGCATCAAACAATTACAGGGTGTTATAAATATTTAAAAATAATAATTTGTGAATAAAACAGTTAAATAATTAGCGCAACACTATTTCAGTTGAGAAAGCATCAAAAGATAGTTTATTATACAATGGCACTTAAACAACTTTCCATTAAAGCTAAAAGGAAAATTATGACACTGTAGCCCTGAAAGCTTAAACTATGCAACGCCACTACCAGCCAGAGCCAACTTAATGGTCCAATATTTTTGCTCTTTTATGGCAACACTTAATAACATAATTCAAACGCACAGCACTCATTTTAAGCACACAGCGTTACAAGTATGGTGCATATGAACTCCGCAACGAAGTGGCAAGAAAAGCTTTTACGAAGCACAAAAAAACCAAACGAAAATCGGGCAGCGCATGCAACAGCAACAGCAACAACGCATACCGCAGCGTCGTAAAATGCGCAACTCGCTCGGGCGTGATAAATGTGAGTGCGACGCAGCGCTTGGCGCAAATGAGTGAAGGCATAAATGGCCAAAGCTGATTGAGGTACGAGTACGTGGTTTGAGGGGGGTTGAGGGGGGTTAGGGAGGGAGCGCGAAGCACTTACAAGCTCATATTTGCTAACAAGCTGCCAAATTATGTCCGACGCTTTGTTGCTGCTGTTGTTGCGGCAGCACTTTGCTGCGTTGCGTGTGTACGGAATCGTAAAACAAAATAAACGCCTTTTAAGCAAATGCAAAAACAACAACAACACGATTGCACACGAAATAAATAAATAAAAGCATAAAAAGTTTAAATGCGTCAAGCCAAATGAGTTGAGCGAGAAGAGGCGAGCGGCAAGTGCGTACACTAAGTAAAGTGGCAAAATGATGCACAGCGGGTTTAATAGACACACACACACACCGACACACACTTACGCGCATATGTGCATGCTGTGGCTGCAAAAAGTAAACGTTCAAAAGCTTACCGTTATTAGTTACTAACCCCGTCAGACGTCGTCTAAATTAAAAAAAGGTGTAACGCTTATAAGATTCAGCCAAGCTGTGGGTGGCTCACGAATATAAAATAAAATAAAATTTGCTTCAGAATAAAAAAAAGAAATAAATGGACTATAGATTACAAAAAAAATGTTATTACGGTTTAGTTTTGTAGTACGATTCGTGAGCCCCCCTGAGTTAGTCTTGCTTTTCAGTTTACTTTCTGTAGGCATAAGCTTAAGGAGATCTTTGAGAAAAGCTTTAAACTCTGATATTCAACTCTTTTTAAGAGGTAAATACATAACACCGGCTGCAATCACCTGAAGACTAGCCTGAAAGAAAAAATTATCTCCAAACAGATTTGCTTTAAATTTTTCAAAGCATTTGCAGTTTATATGTAGCAATCCGGTTTAAATTTGATCTTGTTATGTATTAGTATTTTCTGCTTCAGACACTTGCAATTATTTGTGCGCTTATTTTTGCAACACACTGTACACTTGGAGATATAAATGCACGTACATCATTTAACTAAAACTTTGGCACTCAAATTCAAGTGTGTATGAACACGCCTGTATTTGTACACAACCCTTCCCGGCAGCAATGCGAATGCCCGCAATATTAACGTGCATATTAAAAATGTACCCTTGCGGCCATCGTGGACTGGTGTCGGCTGATGGCATAGCAAAGTCATTTACAAATATTTTAATTGCTCCCTCGATGAACATTTGAGAATAGCCAAAAATAATGATAACAAGTAATGTTGGGTTTGGGGCAAAGCGTTGGATTGGGTTAAAGTTAGAGCAAGATTAATTGCGAGGCGCAGAGTTGAAGGAAGCGAAACATAGCAAATACGAAATCATAACTAAACAGTTATTTTGGTAAATGGTTTTATATTTGAACACTTATAAATATTGTATATAAAAAACAGTTTTCAAAAATTTAATTTAAAAAAATAATAATAATATACAGCTAAAATAGCCTAACATTACTTCGACTTGCTTGCGCGAAACTTCTCCAAATTACTTATAACTTTTTTTAGCCTAACCACCAACAAAAATTAACACACATTCGGCAACGTAAATAACCACGCTATTATTGAACTTTCGCATAAATGAACCATTTAATATTAAATATGTAATATGGCGCACTAAAACCAAAATAAATGAGCATAAAATCCATTAAATAAGTAATATTAATTATTATGAGTGCTGTTACCGTTACACTCATAAATACAAGCATAAATCTACCCCAGCTGCGGACAACTCAAACCACCTGCCGCTCGGAATATGCTCGCTCGCAAACAGGTTCATTTAATAATGGCGGAGTGGTGAGAGAAAGAGCGCGAGCATGCAAGATTGTGGCAGCGGAGAAAGGGTTGCCAGGCGGCTACACTGTGAAAAATTGCATTTGCTTAAGGGGTTAGGGGTAGTCAGAGACACGAAAAAATTAGAATTTTCAGTAATTTTTTGTTTTTGCTATTAAATTTCGTTATTTTACATAAGTAGTAATATGGCATTATTATACAATGTTTCGACTTGAAGTCAGGAAAATTTCAAAAAAGAAAAATTTTCATTTCCAAAGTTATAGCTGTCTGTGTTGAGCCATATCCAAAAAAAGGTCCTTGCGGTGACAACCATAAGTCCTCGGAGAAGCATCTAAAATTAATCTGAGCGGTTTTCGAGTTACATTTGCCACCAGTTCGAAAAACATAGTTTCGAGAAAAACGCATTTAAAGTTTAATGCAGCTGCCGCTAGCTACTTGCTCCCGAGCGCGCTTTGTTATTTGTCGAATAACTCGAAAAGTAATTATCGGATCAACTTGAAATTTTCAGAGTATATTTTCAAGACATTACACTTAACGAAAATGCAAAAAAGAAACAAATTGATTTTTTGAAAATTTTGACTACTCCTAACTCCTTAAACAAAAAATTATGATTCTAATTAGAATTTTATTAATATATATATTTTTTTTTTGTTTTTAATAAATAACTGTACACCATTGAAACTTAAAGAAGAAGATATCGTCAGAAACAATAAATATCTCGCAAAGATTATGAACGTACGAGCACAATGTAAAATGGAGCAAAAAATAGTTCAACTCCTAAAATGCAGTGGGGAAAGATTTATAAATTGTAGCGCCACTAAATCGCGCAAAACTACAAGTTTTGAGTCTGCTTGAGACATATAACTAAGCGAGCGTGTATATATGGCTTAAATGTAGTGATCATCGAAAATGTTGACACTAGACTACTAAGTGCGATGCATGACATAAGGCCGGTAGCAGTCGCATTCTTGTATTACTAAACTAGGTATCCAAAACCACCGTTATTATTTGCTTTTCGTAAAGCTTTTTCGCTGTGTACGAGTTCGAGCTGCCTCATGCCGATTCCCCCTGCCAAAAAAGAAACAAAAAATGCTGTTGCACGAGATCTTTATGTTTTGTCTGCCAAACGGCGCCACACCGCCACTTCCACCTTTATGGTGATTATTGCCATCGTTTGCAGTGTTTGCAGTGTTGTTGCTGCTGTTATTGTTTTCGTATTGCGATTATAGTATCTTCGGTTCATGCGCTCATTTAACAGCGACGCCAGTTCATTTGTTGTTGTTGTTGGCTGCTTTTTATGCTCAATTAAAATGTTTTAATGAAAATAAATGCGTTTAATTAATAAACACACATTTTGCGGTGAATGCGCATACGTACGAGGCGCGACGAAATGGCGAAAGGCGCGGCGACAAGCTTTTAGCGGAAATGAAAGTGTTACGCTCTCGTCGCGCGCGTGTGTGTGTGCGCCCGCTTGTTTTCGCTTTTAGTGCGGTAATTGTGTATTGTTAAGGTTATTGTTGTTATTATTGCAATATACTTTTATCGCTTTGTGTTGCTGTCATTATTGTCATGCTGCCAGTTATTGCCGATTTAAATAAATGTCATTTCGGTTCGCTCGTGCAGCGCTTGGCGGCGGCAGCTGTTTATGTTGCGGTTTACAATGATTATACAAATGAATTTTTCCGCACTGAAATTGATTGTTGGCGTTTTTGTTATTGCTTGGCATAAACAAGAATTTTTTTTTGTGGTAGGTATGGCAACATACAAAAGGTTGTACAAATTTAGTTCTTTTAAAATTGGCTGGGTTTACTGCATTTCCGGCGAAAGAGTGCCTTTTGTGTTATTTATTAGATTTATGCATTTTCATTGCCTACTTTTAGGTGCAGGTGGATGAGTGGAGTACAGTGGCGGTTGCTGTTAATAGGTGCTAACATCAGAGTATATTAATGAACAAATAATTTTATATATACAAATATATAAATGTATAATGTATGTATAGGTTTTGCTCACTGTTTTCTTTGATTACAATGCTGTGGTGGGTCATGAGCTCCTACCGAAAGGTCGTGTAGTTAATAAGGAATACTACAAGGAAGTTATGCAACTTTTGCATGAAGCACTACGACTCAAACGATCGGAATTGTGAAAAAACAAATCATGGATTTTGCATCACGTTAATGCACCAGCTCACACATCATGCTTATTCGTGATATTTTCGCCATAAACAAAATCGTAATCATGCCTCAACCAACGTATTCACTAGATTTGGCTCCCTGCGACTTTTTTCTATTCCCAAAACTGAAGAAACCAATGAAAGGAAAGCGTTTTGCCACAATTGATGACATCAAGTCAGCATCGAAGAAAGAGCTGATGGCCATACCTAAATGCGCATTTAAGAAGTGCTGCGAGAATTGGAAAAAGCGTTGGCACAAGTGTATTGGGTCCGAAGGGGATTACTTTGAAGAGGATAAAATAGATATTGATGAATTAAAGGGTACTTTTCAAAAAATTTCAAAATTCTGCTTTTCCTTTGAACACACCTCGTATATAATATATAATAATAACATATATATTAGGGTGGTGCGAAAAAAAAATTTTTTTTCCTTAGCCTCAGGGTAAAATTTGTAAAAAAGAAAATTTTTGGACAAAAAAAAATTTTTTTGGTTTAAACTTTTTACATGTATATAAAAACTACCGAATTTGACGGTTTTTGACTCAAATTTTGTTTTAACGCTTAAGGAAAGCATTTTGTCGTTTAAGACCGTTTTTTAAAACTCCACTAATGACAACAAAAAAATTTTTTAAGTTGATAACTTTTAATGGGCCAGAAAGGGAGACTCTCCACAGCTTCTAAACACTTATCAAAATTTGTTTACGAAATAAAAATTTTAACTCGAAATTTACTTCAAAAGTGAGTGGGCCGGGCCGCCTCTAGATTAAAAAAAATTTTTTTTTTTCAAAATTTTCTTATTTTATAATTAACAAATTTTACACTCAGGCTAAGCCAACAAAAAAAAAATTTTTTTTCGCTCCACCCTAATCGATATACAATATGTAATAATTTAAATAATTAAAAATAATTTCTATGCAACAGTTTTTTTACACATTAAACGACGATAAATGAGACAATAATTGTTTTTGATGATGCGCGTCTCAAACGTCCCAAAACGTGTCTTTAGGGTTTAGAAAATTACTTCCATAAAAATACAAGTGTTCACAAATTCAATCTTATTGATTGCGTATTAGGTCCAATGTCATTAATTTCAGCTATTTATATGTTCATGAATCAATGTTCGCCCATTTTCGTCGTCGTTTGATGTTCTTACTGGGTGGCGTGGACTGGTGCACAAAACATCAATGCAAAGGATGAGATGAAAAGAAAAATTATAACAAACCAAACAAAAAATTATATTTTTCAAAATCAAAATAAATAGTACACTCGATGACGTCATCGACATCAAATTTATATGTGCGTTATAACTAGGTCTCAATCAAAGGGCGGAGCAAAATATACAGTTATAATATGTAGTAAACAACAATACTATCATTATTATGAGACACGCATAAAGCAATTTCGCATACACACACACGCACACATAAGCGCCGCACACACACACCCATCCATCAAATATGCACATTTATCAATGCAATTTACGAATAGTCTGGAAAATCGTGACCTAAGCGAAATCAAAAATGCAAATTCCGGCCAAGCAACAGCCGAGCGCCAATTGTCGACGGCTTCAGAAGCGCGCTTCCTGGTTCGAGGCAGCACAGAAGGCATTAGAAAAACTTAGATACACTTGTTTCGCCGACTATGCCTGACTATCAGCATGCAGCAGGCGTAGACAACAACACAAATAAACACAACAACATTTACAACAGTTATATGCAAAACAGCGAAGTGAGTGGTGCGGTGACGACAGCAGCGGCGACTGTTTATTGCAGTCAATTGAATTTGCGGTCAAGCAGTTTGCGAATATAAAAACAGACAAAAAATATAAAATGCACATAACTAAGTATACAGAGAAATAGGGAGGTATGTGGCGTTTGATGGCGGCAAAGAAATCGACCAGTAGGCCTAGGTTCTGACTTTGGCTTTGAGCGCATTCGAGTGCAGTGTAAAATGAGTAAGCAGAGCAATAGACACACATATATATATATGTGCTTGCCACATATATACATATCTACCATATATTTAATACAAATGCTTAGATAGGTATGTGTGTAAGTATATGTGGCAGAGCCGATAGGAAAAATATGAACTTGTGGAACAAAATACGACAAAATAGCTAATTTTTCATACAGTATATCAAAATAAGATTTTCTGCTTGTAGTGTGGTAAAAAAAAAAAAATTTCAAAAAAATTATTTTTTGAAAATACTAACTGTATGTAAACACTTAAGGTCGTGGTAAACTCATTGTGGTTGTAATGAAATGAATCGTTAGCTCAATATTATGAGACCAACATATGGCAGCGGAAACTCGCTTATATCGCACTACACGAGGACACCATTATATGTCAATATAAATAAAATGTCATTGTTAAGAGCATGAAATGCACTGCAAAAGTAAAAATTTCTTGCAGCCAATTATCATGAAACGGATATAGTAAGGCTGTAGAAATTTTAGAAGCAATAGTATTTTTCAAAATACGGTTGGCAGCGAGTAGGTTTGCCAAAAACACAAAATTGCAAAAAAACTTACAAAATTTTCAAGATCACACATGCATGTTAAAAATGCGCACAAACAAGTAATTATAGAATTCGCACTTCTAGACTAAATCTGTTTAGTTATCTGTTAGTTGCTGTTAACTCAAATATTGAAAATCACCGTATTTCCTAGAGGGTATGCGCACATTTATACACAACATAGCTAAACATGTTGAAAACTAGCAATTACATAAACTATTCGCACACATAAACATACAAACAAGTGCGCTACATTTTAACGTTGGCGAGCGAAATTTCGCAATTTCCTTAATGTAACTTTCGTTGGCGCTATTGAACTTAGAAACGATCGTGTTACATGCCTGCAATGTACACCAAATCAAATAATTGAGATTGTGCAAAATGGCAACAACAAAAAAGTAAGCATATATTTGTTTATTTTGCTAAATAACTGTATGTAGCATTGCATTACGCGACACATTGCATTTAAATTTGGGCGCACGCCCATTCTCACCCTACTTTCGAGCGAGCGTCGCGCCTTTGGCTAGACTAACGGTCTATATACATAAATACATACAACTATATATGTATCGCATTGCTTTGGTACAGCTTACTATATGGTATATACTTACCTGTGCACATACAGACAAAGCATTCCTCAAATTTTCGCAATCGTCTCGAGTTGTGCAGCTTGTTGTTGCAATCTACCATAACTGCAATACTTGTTGTTATGTATTGTCATTTGAGTCGCTGCAGCAAGCCAGTTGTCATAATTGTGCATTTGTTTATTTACTTTTTTCATGTAATTATTAATAAATCAAAGTTTATTGCGCTCCATTTGCTATTTTCGTGCGCAGCTTTTTTGCTTTTTTGCCTTTATTCCTTGTATAGCTCATTAGTAAGCGCATTTGTGCTGTTATGCCTGCATATGCATGTATCTGTATGTGTATGTGGCAGTGTATCAAATTAAATTCAAGCGATCGCTGTAGTCGCTGACGTCGACCGCGACGCCGTCTGCATTGATAAACTGCAACAGCGCAGGCAGCGTGGCTTGATTGTGCCATTGCAATGTAGCGTGCTGTTGTTAGTGGCAGTCTTTTTTTTTTTTGTTGTAATTATTTGCATGCTTACAGATTACGTTAGATTTTACAAAACTAACCCTGCTCTGCTTATTTTTTATAGATATTTTAATAGGTCATTAGCAGTCAGCACCGCTTGCCTTCGGTCGCACATTTGTGTCTGACCCTGTGTTTAAATATATCAATTTTATAACTACTTATTATTATATTATATAATTTTAATGCTATAAACAATACTGTCTAATTATATTTAATTAAACCACTTATCAGCTTATGTCATTAGTTACAATTATAATCTATTTTGTGTCTGCTTCAGTGTGACATACAAAAAAGCTCATAATCTATTTTTAGACAAAAAAATTATTTGCAATGTGTGTTCAGTTCTCATGGTCCGTAGTTGAAAAAAAGGCAAGCTTTCGTGTATGAGCATGCAAATGTTTTTATTTACCTATGTTACTTGTGTTTGGCATTTAAATTTCACTTGTTTCTTTTTTTTTTGTTGTACTTTGCACTGACCAAATAATTATAATCTTATCATTTTAAGTTTGACAAATCTATTACCCTAGCGACTGCATGCCAACTGAGATGAAGAAAATATGTGCGTATTATGCTTTCTTCAGTCTTTGCTGCAACTATTTACGACTTACGACGATGCGATCCTACCATTACAGCTTTAAAGTATAAATAACTAGTAACTTGCATTTTTTGGAAATATTTTATTTGGAAAAAAGAGAAATCCAATCGGTTTATATTTGTAAAATATTATTAATAGTATCTCAGTGTGTATAAAATAAATTATTTTTGTCTTTCTTTTTTTTTGAAAATTTTTTGTTTGGTAGCACTAAAGTGAGTGTCTTTTTGTCCAAAAAAAATTTTAACGCAAAATTTAGAGGAAAAAAGTTAAAAAAAAAAAATTATCGAAAAACTTTCTTTTTTTTAATTTACAAATTTTACCTTCAGGCTAAACAAAAAAAATTATTTTATTCGCTCCACCCTAGTGTATATGTACTAGCAACAGAAATCTAAAAAGTTTTGAAAAAAGAGAAAGAAAATTGGTTTTAAGCAATAAAACCACTTACTCAAAACTTATTAAAGCATTATTAATATTTATATGTGTGTAAATACATAAAATTTTAATCTGCAGTGAATTTGAAATATTTGATAATTCTGCTGACGTAGCTGTCACCATCAATTCACACCTCATAGCGGCACAAGCGCTTGACATTTCAACTGAGCTGTCAGTGTAGACAAATTGCGCAGAAACTGACAAACTGTTAGGCGTAATACGCTGAAAATCTAAATACATTATACTCAAATTACTCAAATTTCCTTATCAAGTAGATCACAAAATTCGGTGAATCTTACAAATGTAATCGCGCCTAAATTGTAAACAATTTTTTACTTGATTGCATATATATATTTTCAGTGTCTTCTTTTGTTGTTTTTGTATGTAGTAGCTTAACACCAGCCCACACACATGCAGTTGTTTTTCGTTTTTCGCTTTTATTACTGTTGTGCCTGAAATGCCATTGTGGCCATATCAGTCGCCGCTGTCTGCGCAATGAAAGCATTTTGAAGGTGAAGTTCAAGATTAGCCAGTCATTTTATTGCGTTATGATTTTGTTTCCAAATTGCGTTTAACGATTTTCATTGCTTTTCGTTTATTCTATATATTTCTATTTTTATTATCAACCAAAAATTAAACCATTTTATTGAAAATTTTATAAATTTAGACAGCTATTAAAATATTAAAATAGTGAAATGCGCGTGCGAAGCCCAGCATTTCATTAGAGAGACATCAGCAATTATTTTCTTACACTTTTTTCAAGTCTCCACAGTTATGCATTGTGTGCACTCACAAAAATCATTTTCTGACTGCTTACATAAGCACATAAGTGTGCAACACACACATACAGACATATACAGCAATCCTATATGCCTCTGCCGACCCTTTCATTCATCATTTCAATAAAGAGCTAATTAAATTATTAAGCCAAACAAATCCTTTGCAAATGCGCGCACACACACGTTACACAAGGAAAAACACGCTCATCACACAAACACAGCATGTACAAACCCACACAGTTATAGCAAATATACACACATTTTTATGGTTCACTTTTTTAGCGCGTACCACTTTTCGCACTCTCTCACAGCTCCCAACAACACACGCTACGTACGCGCCGTCGCTGTGTCGTGTTCGAGTGGCCGAGTTAAACAGCGGCACATTTCCAGCGCTGCGCCACTTCGCCACACCTCCACAAGCGCAGCATCTGCTGTCAGTGCGGAGTTGTGTTTGCGGCTTTGCTCTTGTTGTTGTAGCCCATTTTTTGTTTCATCTGCTAATAGAGCACTCATTCACTACTCATAATCTCAGTCTCTTCCCCCTGCGCCGCGCCACAGGCACCGCTGCCAGCGCAACAAGTTCTTAGCAGCTGCAAACTGCAATCTGCAACAACAATGCGCGTCGGAGATCCCTTATAATAAGCAAGAAATGCTGCTTCACTTATTTACAAATAACGACTAAATCAGCTAGAAACAACAACAAAAAAGTCAAAACGACAAGTGCAACACTCATGCATGTAGGAGCGTGGTAGCAGCAGTAGTGGCAAGATCAGAAACGTCAACGCAGCAACATTTTGCACATCCAGCCTGTTGCTGCTGGGATCGGCCTTCTTCGGAGGAGAGTCGCGTCAATTAAGAATTGCAAATTATTTTTACGAGCGTAATGCGAGAGGCTTCGAACAGAAACACACACATTTGCTGACATAGCAGAATGTTTATATTATAAGTTTTATACCCCATGCACAATTCAACAGGGCTCAGAAGCATTGTTGAAAAAAGTGTGGTTGCTGTTGATCGGAATGAAATATTCGGTAGCAGCACTCAACTCGTCTCATCATACTGATGTTGTTGTTGTTGTAGCGGCAGAATTTTGTCGAGTTGACAGTCCTTGGCCGGAAAAAATCCGGGTCCGTTCCGGTTACGTAGACCCGACTGTTATGGAAACGGTCATCATACTGATCATTTATATATATACAAGTATAACCCTATAACTATCTGGATTAGTTTGAGATGATACAAACAACCGTTATGTGAACACAATTATTACACTCGGTTGCAACATGTTGCAAGAGTATTTAAAATTTATCCCATACCCAATTTAATGTGTGAGATTTCCAAGTTGTGATGCGCTTGCGCCTGAATGTAGGCAACGATTCGTTGTTGAAAATTAAAATAGATGCTGTGCTGTAAGTTTGTGGGTAGTGTGATAGTTCTAATTATATGATTGAAACAATATGATGATGTGTTCTTCTATCTAGATATTGTTTGTCCCTGTTGTCATAAATGAATCGGCGCGTAGCTAAAACATTCAATATATAATAGTGCCTACATTTAGGCGCAATCACATACTTAATATTTAAAAAACTATTTTTCGTCTTAAAGTTTGCGTAATAGACACAATTTTTTTTGAAAATATTTAGGAGAAATTTTGAAAAATAAACACTGGGTACAACAATCTCGACTCAGCACAAACTTTAGACACTTCTCTATCCATACTTTGTACTCCACTGCTAGCGTCCAATTACTATTGTTTTATTACTACTACATTTTTTGTTGCTTCCGACATGCGCTGATCACGCTCGGCTTAAAATTACGACGCGTCGCCGAATTGTGTTGAGCTGTAAGTGACGCTAATAAAATAAACACCCGCCAGTAAGGAACGTGTAATAAAATTATTGAATATGTGCAGGATGGCATGTAAAATCAAGGGGAAGATAATGAAAAATGCGAAAAGCGAAACAAAAGAACGCAACATTAATTTTAATACGGAATTACTCAAGCATGTAATTCTGACCCAATGAATCAAGCGCTGGGCGGCGTCAAAATATATTGCTTTGAGGGTTGCACATTGCTTAAAAAAAATGTCAGGCACGCTTTCACTTAAGAACCACGCAAATAGATCGTATTTGTGTGTGCTATGAAAATAATATAAGACAAAATTTTAAAGTTTATGAAATAGCTTAAAAATGAATTACTAATAACCTTGAATTTGCAATATGTATCAATAGATCTTAGAAGGAATAAATGTATCATACATAAATATAGTAGTCTGCGACTTCCGTGCGGTACTCACAACAACAATTTTTTCAAAGCAAACTCAAAAGCAACGTCGTGCGACTAAATTAGAAAGTGAGCAAGTTTCAAAATAATATCAACACACCCCCCGCACCCCCGGCTGCCTGTGGCACTGGCAACAACAGAAGCCATTTAAATTAGGCCACTTCTCATAATTGCCAATTGTTTGGAGCGTCGCAGCAGAGTGTTGTGTAGTCGAGCAGATACGCGTAATGCGTAGTGCCAATTCCAGAATTTCAAGGTCAACTTACTACGCAACTTATTAACAAGTCTCGATTGCCACTATGCATACAGGAGTATGTATATTTGTATGTTTGTATATGTGTAAGCGTGTGGCTATGTGTAGTAAGTATAACAAACTGTAACACGTATTCATATTGAACTTGGAATTGAACTTGAAACAATTACATACATGACAATTACCAAAGTGACCTTGAGAAAATGGGAGACGCATGAACCTACATACACACAAACACAAGCGCACAAACATACACAGTTTCCTGCTGTGCTGTGCTAAAAGCTTGAAGCAAAAAACAAAAAAATCAGCATATGCGCAGATGTATGTATGTATGCGTGTGTGTGTGTGTAAGTTACACATGCCAACGCTGCCGCCAACACTGCGCTGTCTATCTGTCCGTCCGTCTGTCTGTCAACGGAAACCAGTTCACCAGTTCAATTGCTGATCAACACACAAAATATGTTTCGTTAATTCCTGCCACTGTGACTATTATTGCTGCTGGTGTTGTTGCTGTTGCAGCTGCCGCTGGCGCTGACGCGCGATACCTACTGCTCTAATTGATTTTTATTTCTTCTGTCTCACGCGATATGTAATCCCCAAAGAGGCGCGTTGCAACCAAACAATAACAGCAACAACAACAACAAACACAACAGCAACCAAGTGTAAATGCAACAGCAAAGCAACGCGACAATCGCGAACGCCACTATGGCAGCGACGACGCCGAGATAATTGTGGGATCGGTAGAAATTTAATTATTTATTCAGCGCGCCGAATGCGCATAATAATCACTTATTAAGTCGTAAGGCGCAAAGGATAAGCAGTGCTGCCACATTGCCAATGATTGAGTCGGAGTTATATCGGCGCAGCGGCGCGACGGCGCAACACATTGTGTAATCAATTGGGGCGGCGGCATTGATTGTGTACCAGCGCGCGCATTTGTCGCGCTGTGTTGGCGCTGCGCGTGAGCAGCAAGCCTAATTGGCGGCGTTGCAGCGTATATAAACCAAAACAAAGTAGTTGAAACTGCAAAGAAACAGTTCACACACATATTTCTTGCTCATGCGTGAGTAGGCGCCTGACGTGAAGGAGGCAAAGGAAGCATCAGCAAGCAGGACCACCAGCGTGCCTGATAGCAAGTGATTGCCGCGCTGACATGGCCAATGAATAGTAATTACAACAATACACACATTGCGCTTGCATACATAAGTATGTTGCCATACATACCTATAACATACATATACAATATATCCGAGTATGTGTGCTGAGAAGTGTTGCGCATTGCGGAGCACGAAAGTAGAGTAGAGCAGTTGAGCAAATCGAGAGTTTGGAGCAGAGTTGCGCAATGATCGCGCGCCACCGGAGTAGCGTTTATGCGAGCTTGTGGCACACAGCCATCCAAGGAGTGGCGTTGAAGCAGTCACAACACAACAATATAACAACAATTATCAACAAAAAACTGGTACTCGATTATTATGACCAGCTGATTGAAAATGCAACCGCACGCTATCAATGAAAACGAGTAGTGGCAAGGAGATAAGGAAAAGGGTGCACCACTATATAACTGTGTTATAGTTGGGTTGTGGTTTTAAGGTTGATTCACCATATGCTTTTCGTTCTACTTAAAATAAACAATATTTTCGAAATTGAAGCCTTCATATTTTTTCTAAAAAAAATAATGGTATAAAGCTTTTAGGGGTTGAAGTAAGCCCTGCCAGTTATTTAGACCGAATTTGTCAATGCCAAAAGACAGAGTGAGCTGCTATACGCACTATCAATATACATATGCCTTTTCCTAAAAACCAATCAGAAGGCACAAAAAGAAACTCAACCGCGTCAAACACCCCGCTTTACTTGCCCTTTGACATTTGTTGTTTACCTTTGCGCTTGCTAATAAGAGAAGTCTTATCAGACGCGCCGCGGCTTAAAATGTAAACAATCAGCAGCATACATAAGCATCAACATTCAACAACAAAGACAAACATCTAATCATTTCAATGCCGCTGCACACGCTCCAGCTTCGTTGCAAACTTGACATCTCACCGATAACGTTTCTGTATTAGTATTACGCTCTGACACCAAGCGCATTATCTCATTTCACTCGCGCGCCTATATTCTGCTGCTCAGCGTTGCGCAGCTCTACTGTTCTCACTGCACTTGCCGGCAATTGAAGTTGCATCAAAAGGAGCGCAGCGACGTTGTTATTATTTCAACTGATTATGATGTTAACGCGCTGCCCAATACACACACACGCACATCCGACCAGCTGCTAGCTAACCAACAGCGCAATTTCTGGTTTGTTTATATGTTTTTTGGGAGCTCCACTGCTCCACTGAGCAAACGGATTCAAACAGCTGTGCGCACGAAACACACAAGAGCGCTCGCTGTTTTTCTTTTTGGGGGGAATAGCGAACGGCACGACATGCCGTGCACGTTCGGTTCTGATCGGAATAGATCGCGGTTCTCGTTCGCGTAGTCGCAAGTTGGCGCCGCCGCCGCCGCCACAAAAGTAGACAGCAATACGCCGGCGAGCTGCAGTCTTTGAGAAGCGCGCGCATTTGAAGGTTTAGTAGGCGGCTAGTGTCGAAACAAGCAAACGATTACCTATAAGAACGGACGGTCCGATCGGTCGGTCGGTTGGTAAAGTGCACAATAAAAATTAGTTAAAATCTAATGCGAATACGGATATCAGTGTTGAAAATAATCAGAAATTAGTAGTTATATGAAATATATGCAACGTCTAAGTGAAAGCGCAGTGCGACTTCAGCAAGAAAGTGTTAATTTTAACGAGAATAATTACATACATAATTATGCTGTTGGTTTAGAACCAAGCAAACGCGGTGTGCAATAAATATTTACAGTTATGTATTAGGTAGTAAAAAAATACCGTTTAGTGTGTGCGAAAGGCTTTAATGCTCGTTGAAAACAAATGTGATTGCGATCCAAGATCCATAGTGTAAAATTCGTCTATGAACATTGTGTGATATTGCATCAACTGTCTAGTATTGTTGCTAACTTTAATGTTGTTACATAAGCAATTGTTGCTGCCAAACTTCTTACAGTCAAATAGTAAATAAGGTAAATACTAGCGCGTGTAATTTCTGCTCGAATACGTGTGCATACATATATAATATAATATAAAGACTGTAACTTGCATTAAACAGTTAAATATGTGAGAAAGCAAAAATGCGTTGAAAAATTAATTTGCCTTTATAATTAAAGTAATTTAAGCAAAAACAATATTTAACAACTCAAATTTTATTATTTTTATTTTATTTTTCTGCATCTTTTCTATAATTTTGTTACTTTTAAATGAAATAAGACTACAAATATGCTCAAAACTTCTCTGTTCCTAAAATGTATATGCTATCCAGTCTACTCTTCAGTATTTGTAAAATATTGACTTTATATAAACCAAGTTTAAATTCCACGGTTTTTATGCTCTATGAGTGAAACATACTGAAATTTTCACTGCATCTAACGCAATACGTTTTGCTGGTACTTTCTAGCAAAGTTGCTTGCTAAAATCAATCTTCAATTAGTTTTAAGGTAACTTAATAAGAAAAAAAGTTTTTTTTTTTTTGATTTTGTTCAGTTAGTTTGAGCGGCAGCTATATGCTATAGTCATAATATCTGAAAAAAAAAATGTTCAGCGACTATAACGGTACCTTGGACAATCTAATATATGCCTAAATTCGAGGAGATTTTTTGTAAAAAAAATAGAACAAATAAGTAAAGTATACGAACTTGTTTTCGAACGGTCAGTTTATATGTTAGCTTTATGCTGTCGTGATAGCGACGAGAGAAAAGGACGTGTGCAAAATTTCAGAGCGATATAACAAAAATTAAGCGATTAGTTCGCGTATATATGGAAGAACAGACAGACAGACAGATATAACTAAAACGACTCAGCTCGTCATGCTGTTTATTTGCATATATATTTTTAGGATCGCCGACGTTACCTGCTGAATGTTACAAACTTTGTGGCAAACTTTAGATACGCTGTTATGAGCATAAGAATAAAAAACAAAACGTAAAAAATATTTGCAAAAGATTCGTAAATAATCTAGAGAAATATGATTTGCTCGTGGCTGTTATATTTTATCTTTAGATCTTAATTAAAATTATTAGTAGAATTTAGATTTTTATACGCACTGTACGTTTCTAGAATAGTGCGTCAGTCAGGAAGCAAATGTGGCCAATATTCGCAAAAGCTTAAAGGAAAACGGCTTGCAGAAAATGGAAACATGATCGAGACTACAATCAACAGCGCTCAACTGAATACGGATTATTAACAATTACACAAATCGTACTCAAAAGCTCTCGATCCTTTACCAACATTTTTTTTCGATTTCATTAAACTAGTAATGCTATAAGCTTTCGCAGATGCTTCCAGCATTAGCAACACATTTTCAGCGCGCAGCTTATGCTTGCTTACTTAGCAAGCACTGTAATGCATTAGACTGCTTAACGAAGCAGTAGTGTACCAACTGCGTTATTTATGCTAACAAAAGAACTTAAGCTAAGACAAACATTTCTAATTTCTTAGACTTGATTTGATGAGCAAAAAAGTCTAAACGGATGCGCTCAGTGCGCAAATTATGTAAACAAATCTTATAGAAAAATTAATATTTATTAGTAAAATTGTCTATGCCACGCAATTGTTACGCCGATCGAGCGCAATCACAGTAAACGGCGCACAGGCAGACCAGTGACTTGGCTGTTACACATATGCATGTTTGTGTGTGTATATATATATATATATATATATATATGTTTGTATGTATATGTGTCTAACACTTGACGTGAAAAACTGCAGCAACACACATCTACTCACAAGCAGGTGAGTATGTGGTAAAAGAAAATGAAAATCACGTGCAGTTCACACATAGACATTACACGCGTATAGACAGCACCTTTGTGCAATAGTATGTGTACATGTGTGTATGAGTACGTGGAAATGTGCGATTATGAGCAAAATAGAAAAACATGGGTTTATTGCACCACACAATAAAATTAATGAATTTATTTATGCACATTTGCATATTTATGCATTGCTGTTGTGGCGTTCATGAAATTAAGCAACAACAACAAGTTAGTGTAAATGTCTGAGGTATTGCCAATATTTATTTAGGCATTGACGCCAGCCGCAATAATGGCGCATATTTTTAGTTTCGTTTGGATTTCGGCAAATTGTTGCTCGCGGTGGCTCATTGCAAACACCAAAAAAAAAAAAAAAAAAATTACTATTTCTCAATTATAGCGAAAGCACTGTAAGCGTTGCATTTAACATAATTTTCAGCACGAAATTGTTTCAAAAATGCTCAACTACTTGCACACAGTGAAACAAGTCAAGCATATTTGGCTGCAAAATTTATAAAAAAAAAATTTTTTTTTTTTGGACTCAAATTTTACCGCTTGTAGCAGCTTTTATGAAATGCAAATTTTCAGCGAACTCTTGTTGAACACGATTAATTAACCAAATATCTAGATTGTTGTGCGATAAGATTAGAATGACACGTGGGCTCTATCAACTTCAAAACGCAATAAAATTTGCTTGCGTAAGCCGTTGCGCGCTTGTGCCTACGAAACGTCTAGCAAATCTACGTACACCGTTATATACATATATTAGCAATAAAATGTTGTAAGTAAACACACAAGAAAATCGCAACAGAGTTTTTCAAGGTTAAGCGCAAATTTGTTGACCATGCATGACTTTCCAATTTGTCAGCAGTCTGTCAGCTGTTTATCAAACTTCAATAAATATTTGCTCAATAAATTTTGCCGTCGCAAGATTTCACAATACTTTATTCTCAATTTACAGTTAGTCCGCTTAGCTGCTTTCACTGAAATCTGGTATATTACGTTTTAAAAATGTAGACTTAGCAATTCTAATTGGTATTTAGGTTGCGACTTTTAGCTTCAGCAGAGACAAATCAGTTGTATGCAGTATTTTGCTACTACTATGCTAATACGTTTTTCAAAAAGTCTAATTTTTTCAAAAAGTACCACTTCCTTTATCCTTCTTTCAATTTCAGCAATAAATATTTTTCTTTAAAAATGCGCATAAATATCGTAATTACATAATTTTGCGTATTTATTTATTTGCTTGCTTTGCATTTAATTGCCCAAGCAATTGCGAAATCCAGTTACCACAATTTCTTACACACTTTTCCTACGATAAGCGCTTTACTCATATTTTTAGAGCTCGCAACCTGAATGCTAGCATTTTTTCATTTACATAAATTGTACACGGATATTCTCGCGCTTGCGTATTTAATTATAGAATTCGCATGTGTTTACTTTTGTATAAGAAAAACCCCACAAAAAGTCATTTACTTGGCATTTTTTCACAGTTACTTGTGGATAATGAGGTAATTTGATCTAAATGGGTCTACAACGAAATCACTCAAAACAAAAATATCACGGAATTACTTAAAATGTATATATATATATATATATTATATCTACTATAATTATATGTGTATGCTCGTAAGCTATAGCACTCTTTAAAATAAGCGTACCATGAGCAATTTATGAAAAATAACAGCCTATATGTCAGCGTTTTATTTTGACAATGACTTTGAAAAAGCAATAGCCAAAAAAAAAATTGGCAGCGTTCTAAACATAATACCTCTGCTGTCTGCGGTAATTAACATTAACATTCTGTTACGTCAAGTGTTGATTTACGCCTACTGTAATGAATATACTTAGCAAGCGGCAATGCTAATTAAATAATACACCGGCTGTGTGAACGCAACAAACCGATCAGTGGACGATTAGCCAACGCTTGTGATCATATTTCGGCTTTGCTAAGTAAAATAATTGAATAGCAAGAGCCTTTAAGCACGCTTTAAATATTATTTAATTACCTAAAGTCTATTGAGGTAATATCTTTTCACCAAAAAATGTTCGCTGATTGCAAGCCGAACTGCGTTCACTTTTGTGAGATCATGAAATATAACATATAAACTTAGGTGACCATATTTGTCCTGACGAAATTCGTAGCGGTTTTATTAGTCATCGTTTTTTTTCACATTATAATTCACGGAAAATCGCGACACATAATAGGTGAGAAAGCAACACAATTTTATGCAATTTATTCTATTTTTTATTTCTAAGCTAGAGACGGCCGGGACATTTAACTCGGAATCCGAACTCACCCTAAGTCAGCTTATGGTCAGCTAAATATAAACAAAATTGTACAATATTTTCTGCGACATTATTATATAGACGTGATCTGCAAATACTTCTCCTCAGAACATCTTAGCTCTTTACAATTTTTTCTCTGTATATTAAAAGTACAATAATTAGCAACTGAGAAAATTATTGAAATTTATATAAGCATTGTGTAAATTTCTTAAAATCGAATTTCGACTTTAAGCGCGCCGCACCGCTGTAGGTCATAAAAAATCGAGTGTGGAAAAAAACTCTAAAAATTATATAATTTTCACGCCAAGTGAAATCAAAGCCAGGTAATTACGACAACAATACAAAATTATGCCCAAATGAAGCGAGAGCGAAATGAAAGAAAGAACGCAACACCGCATGGTTTCGCTTGATTCTTACACGTTTTTTTTTTTCGATACCTCGATTTTTCATTGCCAATGCAGCTGAAAAATAATATGATCACCAACCAAATATATATATGAAATAATAAACAGAACACCAACGAGAATCCATTAAAAACACGAAAAATACAAATGCGCAGCGTATAACGAAAACTTGTCCAAAAAATGCTATTAATAAAACCGAAAAATTCTTGTTTGAAATTCTTGAGCGCAACGAAAGCTTGCCTCATTATTTATGTAAATGACTTTCTCGTTGCATACCCCCCCTGCAACTTTACCGCACAAACGGTTGCTCAGCCGAGCGCTCGCACGCCCACGTACTGAGCAATTAATCGCTGTTGCGCTGCTGACTTGCTGCCTGCTTTGGTGGAATGTAATTTCGTTTTTTATTAACCTTACTTTTTCTTTTCGTTAACTGCTTTGTGTTTTTTGTCAATAAATTCTGCATTGTTGTTGTTGTGGTTGTTGATTATATATGTAGTTTTCGTCGCTGTCGGTGTCAATGTTATAATAAAAATACTTGCTTGTTGCTGTCTGCTTTCGTACAAAAAATGCGCAGACGCACAAGCTCTTTCTTTCTATGTTATGGTTATTGTAGTTGTTGTTGACTAAATCAACAAGTTTGGGCGCTGCGCACATATTATGTCACCGCGCTGAGCTATGGCGAGTTTACACGCGCACTTCTTTCAAACGCCCTGCCGCCTTCAACGCTGGACCAGCGCACCGTTGTTCAAGTTCTCGGTTTTACAATTCATCTCTCGCCAGAAATCTCACTTCACCATTCTGAGCTGCCATTTCTAATATCAAAACTAACTTTTCTAACGCCTGGCGACCGGCCTGTGGCTGTGGGAAAAGTCGCTAGTCGCTGCTACCCGACTGCCGCAAGCCGGCCGCGCTGCCAATGTCACTGTCATTGCCATGGCCGGAGCTAGCGCGCAGCCGGCATGACGCAGCGACAGCGGCGCAGACACACTTAACCCCACTTCGTGCCTTTGGGGCCGCAGGCGGTTCATTGTCCGTCAACATGCTAAGTTAACAACAACTACCAATGGCGGCAGCGCAGTATTAACGAGGTGGCAGCAAACGTGCCCGAAGTCGGCGCAGCAAATATAACAACAAAAGCTATTTGCGCAATGGGTGTGTGAGCGTCTATGTGTGTGTGTGTTTGTGTGTGTGAAAGAAGAGGCGCTTCTAATGATTTGTCTATTTCTACTTTGGTTTCTGTTGTTGTTGTATGTTTACTTGATTCCTGTTCCACTTCCATGATCAATATATTGTAGTAGACATGCAGAGGCAGCCAGAAGACAAGCAAAAACAGCAAGAAGAAGCAGCCGTAACAGCCGTAACAGCAGCAGCAGCAGCAAAGCATTAGAAATAGTGCCTCAAGTCGGTGGCAGCAACAATAACAACAAGTCTGCTCAAATCGCTAAAACAGGAAGTCGCGACTGCTGATCAACCACCACTTTCAAAAGTCCAAATAACAGCAAGCAAGCAGCCAGCAATGGCAACAACAACAACAAAAGCTAAAGCGCTACCAAAAACCCACAGCAAAGTAGCAACAATTCTAACGTCGCAATAACAAACGAACGTAGACCACAAGCTAACAAATCAACAAACAACAACAGCATTGATAATTATCGCTTGGCGGCTTTCTAGCCAGCGCTCTTGTTGTTGGTGCTTTTCGTCCGCATTGAACATTGAAAGTTGCTCATGTTGGCCTCAGCGCGGCTGCGTGGCGCGGCGTGCTCAGAACAATTCTCGATTTTAGCTGCTCTTTGCTTTCTCAGATGCTTTGGCTTTTACTTCTAACGCCATTCTAAGCCTCTGCCGGCTTTGCCACTGGAAGCGCAGAAAAGTGAAAGACGTGGCCGCCAATCGACCGGCGAGACGGCGATGGTGTTGTGCCGAGGGAAGTCGCGGCTGCGCAAATGGTCATTGGAAGTGAAGAATCTTGATGTGCTGTCGGTGGGCAAGAAATAGCGTTTGCTACGCCTGGAAGTTGTGTGAAAAATAAAAACGAATCGGCTTGTTATGCACACCGCGACCTGGTAGTTGCACATTCTTTAACTAGTAGAAAAAAAAAAATTATGAAATCAGAAAGGCTTTATTTTCAATAATTTTTTTTTTATATAAAAATGAAATATTTTATTTAAATTTGATAAGATTTTTTTGAAATTTTCAAAAAAAAATAATCAAAACTCGGTCATTACGACGTCATTTCCGATAGTATTGTACTTCGGAAGAAAGGTGCTTCCGCGTTGATAGCCGAACTTCTGACAGGATCATTAAAAGTAAAAAGGAAAAAAATACGTATTTGTACCAAGACCATTAACTAAGTATTGGACTGAGAAAAAACAAATAAAATGAAAATTGTATTTTTGCCAGATGTTTTTACAAAAACATGCAAATTTTGGTGAACATTTCTCGACTTTTTTTTGTTTTAGATATTTGTAATTGAAAGAAGATAATTGTAATTGAACTCAAGATCTTGTAAAGGATATCTCGAAGATCTTTATTAAATTTTATTAAGATCGGCTGAGTAGTTCGCGAGAAATCTTGACAACCGGCTTTGAAAACACAGTTTCGAGAAAAAAGCGTTTAAAATTTTAAGTGAGTATACAAGTATAGCTGACCTCGAGCGCGCAACGTTTCAAAGCTGTATCTCCAAAACTATTACTGGTATCAATTTGAGAATTTAGGACAATATTCTGGAGATAATATAGAATTAAATAAGACAATAAAAAAAAACTTACTGCTTAAATTAATACACTTAACTGTTGTTCATAAACACAAAAATCGAATTTATTGCAGACAGTCTCTTAATTTGATCAACTAGCAAGTTGGCTAAACCAATATATTTGCGAAAAACTTGCTAATTGATTCGACTAAGACACAAGAGAGTGTTACAGAGTGATCTAAAAATGGACAAAGTGATAGATTTAGCGAGACAAAATTCCGAATTCCTTTAAGCGAGAAGATCCTACGTTATAGAGCCGTCGGTTGATGTGGAATCTCATATGAAAAACTCGAGTTTATGGTAAACGGAATGATTGAGACACAAGAGAGTGTTACAGAGTGAGCTAAAAATTGACAAAATGATAAAAACAAAATTCCAAATTCATTTAAACGAGAAGATCCTACATCAAACAGCCGTCGGTTTATGTAGAATCTCATATGATAAACTCGAGTTTATGACAAACAGCATCGTAATTTAGCCGATAAATAAATTGTCTACTGCAATATTTTTAAGAAAATCCTGCTAATTAAATTGATGATGGCACAAGAGATTATTAGAGAGTGAGCTAAAGACAGAGTGATAAACATAGAGAGACGAAGTTTCAAAGCATTCATATGAGAATTTGCTACGTCGAACAGTTGTCGACCGCTTCCAACTAGCATATAGCAGAGGCTGACTTTATCTGCCTCTACTTAGGGTATAAATATGCTTATAAGTGCTAATTTGCGAGCATTTAGACTACTTTTTTATCTGCCGCTTGATACATTTTTGCATTTACTTGGAAAATTTAGCTTATTTTGGTGCTTCTATAATTTGAGGAAACTTTCCTGATCTTTTTTGGCTACGAAAGCGAACTTTATATGCACTTCATCTATACATTTATGACAATTTAAGCGCTAAATACTTATAAAATGCCAAAGAAACGCTGCTTGCTGACTAACAGTAAGTTTTTCAAATATTTTACAATATCGATATAATGATATATATATTTATATTTTGACAACAATCAGTTTTCTTGCAAAGACTGCTCTATTATTGTACATCTGATCTTTCATTGAACCTTAATTTTTGGTACGTAAGTGTGATTTCGCTTTAGCGGTCCGAACACAGGACACATTTGAACTTGAACCACTTCACATTGCGATAATTAACAGCAATTGCTAAATCTTTGTAGACACATGCATATGTATGTACATAGGTATCAGCATATTACTAAGCAATTTTTATTTTCAATGCCAAGTTTATTTGCGACAACAGCAATAACAACAGCGGTTAGATAATAAAAAATTGGCAAACAACAAATGTGACTACTTGATTGCTGCTAACAAGTTAATTACACTAAGCGATAACGCGCAGAAATGCGTATATATTTATGCATATGTATGTGTGTGTGTGTATGTGTTTGTTAATAGATAAGGCTAATAACTACTGGCTGAAAAACATGTGAAAATGCGCTAATACATATGTGTGTGTGTGTGTGTATGCTGCGTTAACGCCGAAATGTTTGCTTTAATGCCTAACAAAAAATACAGGCAACAACAAAATTTAGGCAAGCAACAAACATTATATGCATATATTATGTATTGTGTAGAATTAACTAATTTTTTTTTTAATTTTTTTATTTGCTGATTTTTAGTAACAGTTGAGCCTTTAACAGCCTTCAAACAAAATTGACCTTGAAACTTAGAAGAATTTTCGCATGTGATCTGGTATATATGTTACATGTGTGCATGTGTGCTGTGCATGTCTAGATACATATTTGTAGCCATAGCAAAAGCTGCTTTGTATCAAATTTTTCACCAGCACTGTTCTTCGGCTTGCTGCTGCTATGATTTAATTCCGATTTCTGTCTGTCTTGTCAATTTTCGTTTTTATTGTTATTGTTATTGTTATTGCTCTATTGGCTTTATGAAAGGTATGCCGGTATTAACATAAATTAAACATTAGTGAAAAAATTCGCCAGCAAAGTTCGTTGAGCTGCGGTGCGCACGCTTTGCTGTTTGAACTTAGCATATACATATTTTATACGTTTTATGTTCATATTTATTGTCTTTTTCTAATATTGTATATTGTATTGTTGTTATTGTTGTTGTATTTTCTGCGTTCACATTCATCTAATACCGAAAAGCCGGTTTCGCAAATTATTTTCAGTCAGTCAGTCGGTGAGTTGGACGCGCGGCATGCAGCTTCGGCGATAATGCTTCCTCCCAACAAACATAAGAACAACAACAAGCATTAATAAAACACAAATATGCCAATACGTAAGCCGCCGAGGCTTAAAGCACGCACGTCAACCGCAAATACATCAATGGGCACAACAACAAATCGCGTACAGCAATCAACGCCATAACAACAATTAGAACAGGCAATAGCAGAGACAGCGCGCAGCATACAGCTACTGCCAACTTGTCGTCAATACCGGCTTTTCAGTACGCGCGGCGCCGTAGTGCAGACAGCTGCGCTAATGCGCTACTTTAACTTCACTCTTGAAGCTTTGCCGACCGGCCGGCTGTCTTGAGTGTGCGGCGACAGCGTCTAATGCGCATGCGCAACGCTTAGCTGCTTCTAATGAACGCTAGGCTGTTATTGGTGTTATGCTGTGTTGCTGGGCGCATATTAATACCGGCAATTATGAACTGGCTTTAATGCGCGCATGCGCTCACCAAGCCCTACACACATATCTAATGGCTTGCCGCTGTTGGTTGGGCATATCGCTTCCGAAACGAATTAAAACTAAAACGTGAATATGTGAGCCTGCGTTTGCAACTGTGTATGTGTGTGTGTGTGCTGGCATGACGCCGAGCGTACTGCAAAGAAAGTGAATTTTGCGCCAACCGGTTGGTGTGGCGGCCCTAAGGGCTTGGCTTATAAAAATCGCAGAAAATATATGGCTAAGAAACGTTTTCTTCATCTTCTTCTTCCTCTACTGCGCACGCGGATTATATAACACACGAAATGTGTGTTAGCCGAACACACACAGCAGCTAGACAGCCCACTTCTAGCCATGTTCTGCTTAGCATGCTTGTTCTGTTTTATGTTTATTCACACGCGTCTAATGCTTGACATTTCGGCCGGAAGTTCGCGCATTAAGCCGAAGAAGGAAGTGCTCGTCGCATTTATTCAAATGTGGAATGAATTTACTTTAGTAACTATTTGAATTTAAACTGTTCGAAGTCAGGAAAAACGAGTTTCGCATGAATACTCCTTATGTTTATACATATGGATTTGTGGTTGATAAATATCTTAAGACCTTACAATTAATCCACGCGACTGCTTAGAATAGAACTAAATTTAAATTCAAGGATAACCAGAAATCAGGTTTGCTATGCTTTTAATAGCGCTGTGCAAATATAATTGCGAATAAGATTTTGCAATATTTTAGTCATGCGTGTTCTGTCAAAAAAAGGCTATTGAAAAAATTATATAGTATAAATTGGCCGTACAAATTTTTCTACGATAATTGGCTTAATGGATAATAATTTTTTACAAGCAGTGATTTATATCAGACATAATCATAAATGTATTATATATGGATCATTCTATTCGAAATTTATATTAGAAAATTTTTTTCGCGCCAAAAATTTTTTTTTGTTTATTTTGAGACAAAATATTGGACACGGCGCGTTCTCAACTTTACACAGTCGCGACTAAAGATCCTAATGTACATTCTTCAATAAAAAAAAATTGAATAAAAACAGTTCCAAATTGAAAAAAAAACCTTTGTTGATGAGAATGTAAATTAAAAAAAAAAAGTTCGAAAAATTTCGACGAATAACTCATTGGAAAGATGTGAAAAAATTTGAAACAATAGGCTTTCTAGTTGTTTTTATAATGATATACATTTTTTCGCATACGCAAATGTTCAATTCTGTTTCAAATGGTGCACAATTAAAAAAGACGTGCACAGTATTTTGCCTCAAAGAACACAAACAAAAATGTTTTGCTAGAAAAAAATTTTTAAATGTAAATTTTGGATGGAATGACCCATATGTGAAACAACTATAACACTATACTTTATAAAACGAAAATTAAACTGTTCCACCCTAATGCTAATTGTCATAACAAAAAAAATATTTTTAAATTCAGGTAAATATAAGCTTTAAGAGTTGAATACTAATTTAGTCCAACAAAATATTTCAAACTCTACAATAAAGTTAATTTTGCCACTCTAAGAAATTCTTGAGAACTACCCTAATGTAAATATATATACTTCATGAAATTGAGAAGAAATTTTTGGTAGTAACCGCTGCGGCCATCTACGTTCTTTTCTTCAACACTAATTCAAAATATTTTCGTAAAAATGCTGGGCTTTACGCTAGCATTTTGGAGCCGTTTACCCATTTTAATAATTTTTCTAAATATTCTTACCCTTAAAACTAAAAAGAAAGAAAGAGAATTTCCATCAACTCTAAGTTGGAAAAATTGCAGGCTCATCGCTTGTCGAACTCTGAATTGATCTGTATATCACTCAAAAACCCTTGGCCCTTTACAAACAACCAGTCAAATTGCCAACATTTAAAAAAATATTTGTGTTATGTGTTTGTGGTTTTCTAATGTCTTTGATCGCCGAAATGATCACACGTGAGATCTGCCAATATTATTCATCCCTTGGATGATTTTTGGTGTTTCTAAAATTAGAACACAATTATTCGAGTTTATTTATACACTCACACAACATGTGTTGCTACCAAAGTCTGTTTGTATGTTTGCTATGCCTTTGTGACCGAAACCAAAATAAAATACGATCAGCATGTGATCGCTTGCCACAAATAGGCCATTTTGTGGATTTTGTTTGTGCGGCAATCGGGTGCAAGAAGGATTCGCAGGCTGCGTAGAATTTCAGTGTTCATCACGTGTTTGCGATAGTGCCGCAGCATTCCACAGCGTTTCAAAAGTAATTTGTTAATAAATGAAGCTAGTAATATTAAAAAAAAAAAGAACACTAAAACGAACCATTAAAGCCACCAAAAACGACAGCTTGTCATCGTCGGTTTACAACAATAAATTACAGTAAATCTTACGATATTTCATTCATTAATCCCGCAAGGCAAATAAACACGCAGCCGATCATAGATGTGTTTATGCAATTGTGCTTTTGTATTTGTGTGAGTGTGTAAACATTAAGCCACGAGATCGCTTTCTTCGCACGCCGAACTACGCTGACACTGATAAGAGAGCGACGATTGTCGTCATCAGGCGGTAGCTTCCACACAATGCAAGTGCCCCACTGACATTGAAATCGTTGCATATCTGTATGTGTGTGTGTGCGTATGTATGTATGGTTAGTGTATGTCAGGAAAAGACCTACTGAAATGGAAAAGTGCTGATAAGAGTGTAAATAAAAATAGTAAATAAAAATATTTAAAGAATTTTTTTTAAATACATTTATTAATTACATTTAAAAGAAATTAATTGAAAACAAGTAAGGAAGACTAAGTTCGGGTGCAACCGAAAATTGCATACTCTTGCAACTTGAAAGGATCAAAGCTGGGGAAATACCTTAAGGTGTTGGCAAAACTTTAGGTTTAACAAATAAGGCAGTCTAAGTTCGGGTGCAACCGAAAATTTTATACTCTTGCAATTTGGTAGTCATTGAAATTGAAAATAGTGGAAATTATTAATTTAATTAAAAAGAAAGTAATTGCAAACAAGTAAGGAAGCACTAAGTTCGGGTGCAACCGAAAATTTTATATTCTTGCCACTTGCTAGGAACAAAGCCGGAGAAATATCTTCAATTAATTATTTTATAATTATTTAACTAATACACTGACAGACATATATATACGGCATAAAGCTAATCGGCAGTTTGAAATTCTTATATTAGGTATATGAGAGATAGGGATTGTATTGAACCGATTTAATCCATTTTCGTCGTTACCACAGAAAAGGATGACCTCTGAGTTTCATTAAGTTACCTCTCATACCATCACCAATATATAGGGGGTTAAGTCAACTAGATGTTTGAAAATACTAATATTTGTTATATGGGGCCTAGACATGTTTTCACCCGATTTAATGAATTTTAAGCACAAAGATACACAGTTATTAGAAAAACACGCTTACTTATTTTAATTAAGATAACTCACATTTTGACTGATATATGCGATATAAAGTCAGTCGAGAGTTCGAAAATCTTTCTATTAGGTATATGGTGACTAAGTGAATTATTGAACCAATTCAACCCATTTTTGACATATAGGCATAGTTTTGTCAGAAAAAGATTATCTCTGAATTTCTATAACATATCTCATAGAGTGATCGATAATTTCGATTAAAAGTTCACAATAGGAACTGGGGTCCACATATTCGATATCTGGGGGCTTGAATAGTTTTGGTTCAATTTGAACAACTTTTGTTATAGGATGGCAGCACACCTCAAAGACACTATTAATAACTATAATATTAATTTTTTACCCGGATACATTGATTAATTCTTGAATTGTATACTCAAAAGTGAAAGAATCATAAGGAATTTAAAATTGTGTTATATAGAATGTAGGTGTGTTTGTAGTAATATTTCGCTAATTTTTGCACTTTATGTGATAATGTTATTTATCGAATTTGGCTGCAATTGGTTCAGTAGGTCCAGAGATATGGGTTTACACGTAAATGTGGGCGGCGCCACGCCCAACGTACAAATTTGACACCGGCTCTTATAAAACCCTCTTGCACCATCCCCGCTATAACGCATTTAGTTATTGATTTATTGCTCATTTAGTAGTTTTTAACAAAACTCTCTTAAAGGGGAAGTGGGCGGGGTTAGAATCCGATTTCATTCATTTTCACACTTTCGGTAGGGGTGTCAAAAAGTTTTGCCCCAAGCGAATTTGGTTATTATCGCATGAGTAGTTTAGAAGATATGTACATTAAACTTATTAGAGGGTGGGACCACGCCTCCTTTTATAAATTATTTTCAACCATAGATAACCCTGCCTAATGTAATTCGTTGTATTGAATAACAACCTTGTATCTTATTGTGGAGCATAGTTGTGGCACTTTATGCGTTTTTGATTAATGGCGTTTGGTAGGCGCGGCAGTGATTCGGTTACGCCCATCTACGAACTCGGCCTCCATATGTGACCATGGAGCATGAACACGTTTCATCAAGATATCTTAAGTTTTACTCAAGTTATAGCTTGCACAGACAGACGGACGGACGGACAGACAGTCAACCGGATTTCAACTCGTCTCGTCAACCTGGTCATTTATATATATATATATATATATATATCATCCAAATTCATCATATTACATAATTTTTATTGAAAAATATAAACAAAAATATTTTGATTATTTATTTATATGTTTTTTTGTATATATATATATATATATATATCGCTTAATTTTAGATGTTACCAACAACAGTAGTGTGAACAAAGCTATTATACTCATATAATATACAACATGTTGCCAGAGTATAAAAATGAATTAAATTATTTGAAATTTTATTTTCTTGATAAACATATATAAATAAAAATTGTATATAAATAAATAATCAAAATATTTTTATTTATATTTTTCAAAAGAAAATTTGTAGAAAAAAACCCATATTTTTAACATTTCGAGTTTTTTGTGCAAAAACCAAAAAAAAAACATAAGATATTAAAGCAATAGTTTTGTTTATATTTTTAATAAAAATTTTGTTATAAAAACATGTTTTTAACATTTTTGGTTTTTCGTGCAAAAAAAAAAAGATTTAAGTCATTAAGCAATAGTAGTAATAAATATAAATAAAATAGTATAAATATTGCAAAAAACAATAATAAATTAAAATATTTATTAAATTTATAAATTATTTTTATTTTTTTAACAACATTCCGACCAACGAAGATTATTTATTTTTCACATATTGCTTCTAATAGCATACATTTAGCTCTCCTACATCCTTACATCTCAACATCCGCTCACTTATACTACATACTATATGTAGCCACCCAGTCATGCACACACACACATAGCCAGACACGCATTTGCACTTGATTCTATACGGCGGAATAATCGAAAATTAAAATAAAAATTCATTTCAAAGTCATTCATAAAGGTTAACAACAAACAAATTGCGGTAATTTTCCTGCCCAAAATGCAACAACAACAAAAAGCGGATCACATTTATTTGCACCGACGAAATTATGCATATTCCCACACCTATTTATACGCTTGCACACATACATATGTATGTATGTGCATAAATCAGCTGAGTTCGGCGGCAGTCTCGTGCCTTGTCGGTGGCGTGCCTACTACTTGTTTCCTATACAAGTGTGTGTGTGCATGTGTCTACCAGCTTTTGATCACGTACAAATTCCTATTGATCACGGTGATCGCTAATCGTTCACACACATACCAGCACACAAACAAACACACTAGCATGAGTGTGTAAGTCGCGCCGTGCAAACATAGCAATGCATGTGTGTATGCAACGAAATCGCTCAATCGCCGATTTGGTGCAGGTGGTGATGCAGCGTTCACCTCAATTTCGTTTTAGTGATCGTTCTTTGTTTGCTGTAAAGCTTAGTGACTAATTTTCACGCAGTTGACACTCTTGCTTTGTGTGTTTGGGTGTGTTGGTAGTTTTCGCTTTTGTTTTGCTTTAATTTCACCATTCTTTTTACTCATTTCCGTATTGACCTATTTTAGTTTGTTTTTGTTTACGCTTCTGTTTTTTACATTTACTTTTGGGTCTTTGACCTTAAGATTTGCTGAGTTTGCCAGTGTTTTTAGCAAAATTCGAGACCTTGAAATTGAAAATTTCGAATTGGAAAATAATGATTTGTGTTTAAAATTTGTTTTTCGAATTATGAAATATTTATTTTTGTTTTAAATTTAGAAAAGCTCTTATGGCCTTAGCATTAAAACTGAAGATATTTGCAATTAATTTTATTCTTTAATAAAAACTAATGACCTGATAATAAAAATATTGTATTTTATTAATGGTTTCAACAGTTTCGGGTATATGAGCACGTACAGGTGTGTCGAAAAATACGAAAACATTTGAATTTCCACCTTATTGCGAGGCATTCTGAGTCATAAAGTGGAAACCCATGCATTTTCGATCGGAAATTTATACAGAACGTGTAGAAGTTCTATTACAAGAATGATATCATTTAAGAGTTAAGCTTAAGTTTATAATGGATCGTAATAGCGTTGACGATTGAGAAACCAAACCTGCTCGAAATTTTAGCTTGTCTGAAAATTTTTTCCAGTCGCTATAATATTTAGTATATTGACATAAATCCAAAGAATAAATACTTTTAAATGTATTCATGCGAAAATTCAAAGGTATTTTCTCAAACTAAAGCGCTCATTAAAAAAAATATAAAACAAGCTCAAAACGCTTGTCCGCCTACACTTAGTAAACCCAGCCTAATCCCAATAATCTAAAAAACTATTTATATGCAAATTAAAACCGCCTGTGCTCAGCTGAAATAAGCTGAATTAACTTGTCATTAGGGCGGTTCATAAATGCCTAACATTTACCATAACTACGCTTAACAAAATGTTAGCAAAATATTTTTGTTAAAACGCAATAATAATAATAATATTAATAATAATAATAATTAAATTTTGATTACAAATACCATAGCACATTGAAATTCCAAGAGTAAATCCCCCTACTATCAATAAATCGTTTTTGCGCTTTTTTTTATTTATCGACACACACATTCACACTAAATACCAACAATTACCATAAGCATTACAACAACAATGTCAATTGCAATAATTGCGTGTTGTAATAAAAATACGCAACAAATACCGGTTAGAGTACTAGAACTTAACTATACATTAGGGTGAGTACAAAAAAAAATATTTTTTTTCGCTTAAAATATTTTTTTTCGGTTGTTACTCTGAAAAAAAGTTTTTAGACAGCGCTGAGAAAGTCACTCCAAGTTATATATATTTTTTTATTATCAGCTAACAAAATTCATATCTCGCTTCAAACTAATTGAAAAAATATTTCGTTTTGTGGGTTGTATAGGAAATTGAGTGTTCTTTAAAAAAGCTCTTATACGATTTTTGCGTAAATCTAAACGTTTAAAAGATATTAATAGTTGAAGTTTGACTATTTTAAGGCAAATAAATTTTTTTTCTTTTGAATTTTATAACTCAATGAAAACAAAAAAATTATTTTAATTTAAAAAGCTTATAGTTTGATAGTTAACTCATTGCTTAACAAAAATTATCTCTTATTTTTTTCTTTGGTGTTTTTTGTTTTGTTACACATTGATGTTTGATATTTATCGCCAAACGTAAACGCTCAACTTATTTTTTTTTTTTTAAATTTTATAATTCAATAAAAAACAAATTAATTTAAAAAATGCATAGTCTTACAGTAAATTCATTACTCAACAAAAGTAGTATCTTTTTTTTCTTTTTTTGTTTTTTTTTTTCCTTTGACAGCGATTGATGTGTGACGATAAATATCTCGTATACGATTAACTTAATCGAAAAATTATTTAGATCATTTTTGTAGAGCAGTGAATTTCCTATAAGACTATGAGCTTTGCAACTTAAAATTATTTTTCTTAGACTCCACCTATTTGCAGTGTACCAAAGCGAAAAATAAAATATTCTTTTTTTTTTTTGCACTCACTCTAATATACATACAAACAATCGTAGTAAAACAAAAATATCTGTATGTAAGTCAAGCAGCAGCGGCAGCGTACAGCGCTCAGCTTTGCTCAATTCATAAAAAATGTGCTAAATATATTTAATAAATTTGTACTAAAAATATCTTACACGACGGAGAGCGTTCGGGGTCTAACAAGTGGCTTTATGCATTGCATAAGCCGAGTCACATTTCAGCCGAATATGCATACACAATGTGGCCTACAGCGAGCCGGTGACTAGAAATAGTTCCTCGATTTAATTGACGAGCAATCGCAGAAAACAAGTCCGACTTCAAATGTGTCGTCAAGATTTGAGCGCCAAACTTGTGTGCCTGCACTGAACGATTGACCACATTTTTAAGTAGAGCACTTGCACAACCGCTAACCTACTGACTGACTTAAATTCTAGCACACGCACACACATATATGTATATGTAACTACAAATCGACGCACACATGCATACTTCAAATATTTGTAAACCATTCGCATTTTTTTTTTAGCGTGCTCTCATGGTTATGGCCGTGATTCTGTTGGTCGCAATCGCTATACTTTTGGCTTTCTACTGCAACTTTCATGTTGGCAAAGGAGCAACTGCCTATCTGAAGCCCCTGCTGACACGCTACCTCAGTCGCAATGGGAGGCTAGCCGCTGTCGACACCAGCTTGTTCAGGCCAGAGGATGACTTTTATCATGCCATGGAAATTCCACGCACTCGCGGTGTCTGGGATATTCCAGGACCATTGCCAATACCGTTTCTCGGCACAAAATGGGTATTTTTCGTGTTCTTTCGCAAATACAAAATGTCGTTGATGCACGAGATGTATGCGGGTGAGTGTGGAAATGATTTTGAAATGATAAATACATTTATTTTCACTCTTTTTTTCTGTTCTTTGTTTGTACCCTTACTGATGTTCGCGTACGCCATGCAGATTGGCATCGCAAATACGGTGAAATCGCTTTAGAAGTGCTGACCTCTGGCTTACCGATTGTGCATTTATTCAATAGGAATGATCTGGAAAAGGTTTTGAAATATCCCAGCCGTTACCCGTTTCGGCCGCCCACTGATATTGTCGTGATGTATCGGTTATCGCGACCAGATCGGTATTCCAGTTTGGGCATCGTGAATGAGTAAGTATTTTAGGTATGTACGTATATGTTAATGTAAGTATATTAATAATGTTAAGCGCGCAAATACATATTTCATAATTTTGAAAACAAAAGAATATTTTTTTGGCGGATGCCAAGTCTTGATAATCTTCATTTTCGATTTCGGTATAAATTCGATACCGCTGCAAAAACTATTTTACTCTTATGCTAAATAGTCATTGTACAACCTCTGATCACTTTTCAGACAAGGCACCACCTGGCAGAAACTACGCGCCTCACTCACCTCTTATATTACCTCGCCACGCATACTGTACAACTTTCTGCCAGCCTTAAATGTGGTGTGTGATGATTTCATTGAACTTTTGCGCCAACAACGCGTTCCCGACACGCTCGAGGTGCACAACTTTGAGGACATCGCAAATTTGATGGGCTTGGAAGCGGTGTGCACGCTCATGCTGGGGCGTCGTATGGGTTTTCTGGACAAAAGTGGTCAGCAACCGGAAAGAATTCGGCAACTTGCGAGTGCGGTTAAGCAACTTTTCATATCACAACGGGATTCCTATTATGGCTTGGGACTGTGGAAGTATTTGCCGACGAAAACCTACACAGAATTCGTGCGTGCCGAGGAGATTATCTACGAGTAAGTGTTGGGAAAGTGGGCAAGAGCAGCCCTGTAAAAGTGACAGTTAAAGACTTGAAACTGATTACAGTGTTATTTCCGAGATGGTCGAAATGGCACTGAAAGAGGACTACCTCACATCGGCGGGCGATGAAAGTGAGGCGGCTTTACGCAGCATATTCTTGAATATATTGGAACTTAAGGATCTTGATATACGTGATAAGAAATCGGCAATTGTCGACTTTATAGCGGCGGGCATTGAAACGGTCGGTACGCGCCAACAAAAAGCCAATAAATTATTTGAAATATATATGCTTTGTATTCACAGCTTGCCAACACAGTGCTATTTGTGCTCAGCTCTGTGACCAATGATGAGGGCGTAATTTCTGGCATACTGGCCGACTTTTGTGAATACCGTAAGACGACAATCACAAAAGAGGCAATCGCCAAGGCGGACTACACCAAAGCTTGTATACAGGAATCGTATCGCATTAGGCCAACGGCTTTCTGTTTGGCGCGCATACTTGAGGAGAATATGGAATTGTCGGGCTATCAGCTCAAAGCCGGCGTAGGTGACACTTTTTCGTGGCAGATACAACACATGATTGTTGCAACTTTACTTATTTTTAATTTTTTCGTGTTTTTTAGACGGTTGTGCTTTGTCAGAACATGATTGCCTGTAACAATGACGCCAATTTTCCTAATGCCAAAGAATATCGACCCGAGCGTTGGCTCGACGAGAAGCGTCAATTTACGGTCAATGTGCCGAATGCATGTATTGTCGTGCCATTTGGCATCGGAAGGCGAACCTGCCCGGGCAAGCGTTTTGTAGAAATGGAGGTGATGCTGTTGTTGGCTAAGGTACGAAAGAACTTACTTATACGTATGCTTGATAATACACCTATATTAATATTTTTCATTCTTTTTGGAATCTTTTTATTCCAAATTTTTTTTTACAAAATTATCTTATAATGTTATAAAATCATATATGTTTTATATATTTTATACAAAATAATTTTCTCTTACAGCTTTTGCTCGCGTTCGAAATCAAATTCAAAGAGCCGTTGCAAACGGAATTTGAGTTTCTGCTTGCGCCTAAAACGCCACTAACTTTAATTATGAAAGATCGCGTCTACTGAACGATCGCACTGCAAGCACGAACACACACACACGCATACATAAGTGAGCGCTGCTTTCAGCGTACTATGGAGTGCCAAACCGACATTCGCGCAGCTTTTGTGAAATATTTGTAAATTTTTTAACAAAAACGAGACAACTCTTTAAGAAATGTTTTTTAGTAATATAATAAAACAAAATGACGAAGGTTGTAAATACTTAAATTTTGTTATACACACACATACATACATATATACACGCATAGTTACAATTGTGAGCATTTTTGCGTAACGAAAGACTGTCTTAATTTTAAATTGTATTTATAATCTTAACGAGGAAAAGTTGCAATATTTACCCAAAAATTAAAAAAAAAACATGTTAATAAAATTGTAAATGTGTATATAAACACTAATGTGTATATTATAATTGTAAAATGTGAGCATAAAAATAATAAGCAAGCCAGATGAACTTTAAATGTTAAAAAATATATAATATATATGTATATATAATATATTATAAACTTTAAAAATAAAAAATATTTAAAAATTGTTAAACATAGGATTTTAAAATAAAAAAAATGCTATTGAACCATTCAAATGCTCATTTATTAGTTTCATATAATTGAATGAGGAGACGAGCAATTTAAGCTGCAGTTAAGTATCAAATATAATGCTCACTAATTAAATCGCAAATTATATCAATTTTTCCGTCTCTGCTGCAAATTAATCAAAGCTTTTAAATCAGACGCTTGAGCAGAGAGACTTAACTAAGACACGTTAGAACAGAGCGGCATTGCTAAGTGAGAGCGCAAATGCTAGCTATAACTTCGAAGCCCAATTCGAACTTATAGCAAAGCAAAGGCGGCAACTGTACTACTGACAAGAAGCCAGCAGTTAAGAGCGCCAGTGTCAATATAGCCACGAACCTGGTCTAAAAACTGGCCCAACTAACGCAATTGCCAAGTTGACACAGCCGCCGCCATAGCAAGTCAACAACGCGAATTCGAACATAGCATTCGAAAAGGGCGTGTGTACACTTGCGAGAGCGCCAGCACCTTACTTCTCGTGCACTTCGAAAACGTACAACTAATAGCTCTTTACCAAGCGCTCAATAAACGCCTGGAATATTGACTACTTACTAGCTTCAGCACAGCACTGCTTGGACGCCAAAGTTGTTGGCGCTTGACATTCGGTGTACGCAGTTCGTATTGTACGGTATGCTAAGCGCATAAACGAAGTCATAACGGTTGTAAAGAGCAGTATTGATGAGTGTTGCATTGGCTTGGAGAAAATTTGTAAATAAACATAACTCGTGAAGGAGTTTATTTTCGAACGAAAAACAAAAACTAACGCGTGAAATACAAACACACAACGGAAAACGCTGACGTAGTCAAAATAAAAGTGCGCGCGCGGTGGTGTTGTATTCTTTTTTTTTAACAAAAAAATAAATTTATAGTGAATTAACGTTAGAAAAAAATATTTTTCTGTAAAAAATTATTATAATAAGTTTTGGAAAATAACGCTAAGTGCACTGTTTAAAGTTTATTTCAAATTCGGTGTTAAACAGCCAGTACATACTAAATTTTGTTGACTAACCAGTACAACAACTAGCAGTCACGCTAATTATAGCGCACTTGTACAAGCATAACAACAACATAAAACACACACCCATTGTGTTTAAGCCGTACTCACAACGAAAATTTTCTAAAAAAAAAAAAATGTGTGTAAATAATATACGTATATAAGTAATATAATATATTGTGGTATAAGCGCAAAATTCTTAAATAAATATTTAGAGATTTATTATGTAGTTGTGAGTTTACTAATAATTTGCATGCGCTTAACAAGTTGTTAATGCATTATATAATCATTACCTGAGACGTTGTTGTAAAACCTGTTTAACACTCAGTCCATCACATAGCTAGTAGTCTACGTGAAGATTCTAAAATTCAAAGAATTTTTATTTATTCATATCTTATGCAGCGAGCGACAGTTTAATGTGCTGATGACGACCCTAATGCAACGGGCGGGCTTTGGGAGAGACCGTATAGTTATTGTATTTACGTGAGATAAAAATGGATTTTGCACATTAAAAAGTGGAAATAAAAATATTATTTGATAGCATGACTTATACATACAAAAAAAAAAAATTTGCCAGCAGTCACCATTTAAATACATACAAACATAGTTTTTGTAAAATTACATACATGTTGTTGAAAAAAAAACCTTTTTAAAATAGTTAACATAGAAATGGCTGCTCTGCATTTATTCCAATTGTAGATTCACTTCTATAGAAGAATATATATATAATAATGTATGTATATATATATATTTTAAACTATCACATTTATTTAAGTTTGCTATATAAATTACCTCAAGAAATAAAGTTTTAAAAAATGTTATCAAATTTCTAAATTTATGCCATATTTTCAAATAAAATTTTAAAACAACAGCATCCACCGATCTCAAATCTAACTAGCCGCACCCCATTATTTACGGCTGTGCTTCATCGAATTCGTTGTGTGAATAATCGAACAATTAAATCGTCTGTTAGTTAGATAAGTACAGTGTGGCCTAAAAATATTCTGACGTGACAAAAATGCTCAAAGCAATTTGACTTATTGATTACAGCAACAACTAATCGACGTTCTTACTATCAAAAGACAACAACAACAACAATAAATCGACTGAATTTTGGACTATGCAACGCTGTTTGGCTTCATCTGCATATTGCAGATAGCATAACTCTTTGCTTATATATTATATATACATACATACGTACACGCTCACGTATGTACTATAACCCTACAAGAACAGTGACAGTCAACTGACCGGTAATATGACAGTCATAGCTGAAAAATTTGTGTCAGCGCGTAGAACAAAGTTTCTATCATTTTCTTAAGAACCTTGTGCAAAAACTGATGTAAACAAACGTATGTGTGTGAGTTTGCATCTCTCTTTTACGCATGGGTATTCGGAATTGGTTCACTATATATCTATACTGCTCACTCTCGTGTCTTTTTCTGAGTCATTGCTGACCATAAAGCCATCATAGCTGAAATTTGTCAGTTATGACTGTAAATCTATCACAAGTGAAATAAAATAATAAGATAATATAATTTTTATTCCTTTAATAAATTCAAAACTTTCAATTATTTCAGTTATAATAATATGCATAAATATAAAAAAGAATTGTAACAAAAATATAATTAAATAATAAATTATGAAAAGAAATCTTCACTTAATGCCATGCTTGCTCCTCTCAAAAGCTTCTGCTGTACGTATTGCTCCAGTTCATGGATATTTCGAAATTTAAAAATGCCTTAATAAAAATTAAAATTAACTAAAAATATCATTTTATTAGAAATTATATAATAACTTGCGTATATTATATTTGAAAACTCCTTCGTTATTTATTTACTTTTTTAACACAAAAAGAGTTATTGCACAGGGACACGCAACACTTTGGTTTAACGCACGAAATAACAGCTACAAAGGCATTTCACAACTTCACGAAACTTCTATGGAAATGTACGCTGTCTCTTTTCGACGTATACAGAATTTGCTTTTGGAAAATTCGTAAACATTGATAGTCATTTTACTGTTCATATGACTGTCAGTACTGACAAAAAAATGGTGAACCCATCAGCAGTTTCTTGTAGGGATGTACATAAACAAGCGCCTTTATATTATTGTTGTTTTATGTTACTCAAATTACTACATCACTTTGCTTTGCCGAGTGTCATTCACATTTTCCTTTTTGGCTGGTTATGTTTATGTGTTCGCCTTAATTGGCATTGATGATTCATAATGGTTGGGTTATTTAGTAAATGAATGTGGATTTACTTGATAAAATAGTTAACAAGTATATGAAATAATAGAGAAAATTACCACTATTTTCTGGTAGAAGTACCTTCATCACCTGACTTGCTGCCGACGAGCCGAATTCAACCCTCAAGTAATACATGTTGCCAGCTGTACATACATATACATATATATTGTATACATACTCATATCATATGACACCGTTACTTTTTGCTCCAATTACCCCATTGTAATGTTGTCTCACGTGCTGTTTGTCTTGTTTATATTACATGTCCTTGCAGGTCCTAGCCGCCTTGCTTGGCTATCGCTCACGTTTCCAGTCGCTACACCGTCGCAATTAGGTTAACAGTAAAATAATGACTTTGACATTGAAGTCCAGCCTTTTGTTTACATGTTTTTATTGCGCAGTCTGTCGCCTTTCGCGATGTACATATTTTAGTTGACAACCCGAAGTGGCTATTTTGATTTGACTTACGTGGAAACGTTTAGCAACAGTGACTGAGTGAAATTAGTTGGTATAGGCGTGACATGCTAGGGCGCGACGCAGTGCTTTTATTATACCCTGAACGGGGTATATTAAGTTTGATACGAAGTTTGTAAGACCCAAAAGGAAACGGCGGAGACTCCACGAAGTATATATATATATATATGATCAACGAGCTGAGGCGATTTAGTCATGTTCGTCTGTCTATCTGTCTGTCTGTATATACGCGAACTGCCCATTTGTTGGAATGGTCGATATCGGACCACTATAGCATATAGCTGTCATATAAACTGAACGATCAGAAGCAAGTGCTTGTATTTTTCATTTCCTTTTTCATTTGACGAGATATCTCCACAAAATTAGGCACGGACTACTGCTAATTAAAACGCTTTAATATTAGAAGAAATTTTTCAGATCGGACCACTATAGCTTATAGCTGCTTGTAGGAAAAAATTTTTGTTTTGACAAGGTATCTTAACGAAATTTAGCATAGATTATTATTCAATGCATCGCTTCGATCTCTGAAGAAATTGATTTAAATTGTATCACTATAGCATATAGCTGCCACATAAACTGCCTGAAAAAAATCAAGAGAAAGATTTTTTACACATCTTCATGCTATCAAAAATGCAGCTATGTAGGGTATTATGGCTTCGGTGCAGCCGAAGTTAACATTTTTTCTTGTTTTTAATTGCATTTGTGCTTATATGTTCGTAAGCACTGACTAGTCGATAGTTTTTACATACACCCACTTGAGTATTCTATTATATGTTAAAAGTTCAGCAAGCTCGCGAAAGTTATAGTTCACTTTATTGTTATTTGATTTAGCAGTAGTTTTTGTTATTATTGTTTGCATTGTTCATATGAAAGTGTGTGGGAAATTGCAATGTGTTCATTTTTCGCATTTGAACTCTGAGAACTAGGTCTTGCCAAAGCAGGTCAACACACCTTATAAGCTCGTGCATGCATGTTGTGTTTGTTTGGGCGGTGGAAATTAACTACTGTTTTATTGACATTATTAAATGCAGTGATACATTGTACATTAAAATCGTCACAAATCATGTTTGATGCTCTTCAATTAATTTCCTATAGAACCCAGAAAACGAAATATTTTTCAGGTAGTTTGAAGCGAATATGAATTTGTCTAGCTGATAATAAGAAAAAAATAGTAAACCGTTAGGCGCAGAACCTTTCGGTTACAATTAAGAGCACATACTTGAAGAGTCTGCCAAAGTGGTGGCTATTGTCAGATTTTTGAGAGTACCAGGCGAAATTTTTTTTTTATTTATATATTTTATATTTTATTTTATTTATATATTGTTTCTTGACACACCCTAATGCACATGTATATATTGTGCCCATAGCACGAGCATAAAACAATAGCAACAAACACATAATAAGTGGAAATTAATCAGCGCTGCTTGTCTGTCTGTCTGTTGGTAAACAGTGGCTCGCCTGCTGCTTGCATTGCTGTTAGCGTCTGTTGACCTGCTTTGGTGGCGCAAACTTTTTATTTTCCAACCACTTTTGCGAATTTCTATTTTGCTCGCATTTTTCTAAAGGCGTGTTTCCACTTCCTCACCTTTTTTGTTTATTACTTTTCCTTTTGTTGTTGTGGTTTTTGTTTTTCGCTGCAGCACGTGAAGTGCCAACGTTGCGGCTGCGTATGGCTTGGTAGACTTTTTCAACAGACTTGTGCGTTTTTATTTGCATAAGCAACGTCGTTGTGCTTCGTGCATTAGACACGCGAAACTGGTTTATTGCAATTGCAGCTACTCTTGCTTTACTCTCCACACGACTTCTTAGTAGCAGCAAGCTCGAATTATATGAAAAGTTGTTGTTAGCGGCCGTGTTTCGCTATTTTTTAATTGTGAACATAGTTGTGTATATGTAACGACAGGAAATTGAGGCAATTTTTCACGCGCCCGACATACATACTATGTGAAATAGGTAGTGCGTTCACTCCAAAGTTATTTAAATGCCGCAAATTATTTGACTTCAATTTAACTGATGAGAAAATGGACTTTGAAAGATTTTGATACTTCTAAAAGTTTCAAATTTTTATCGGCTTGAAAAAGCATTATATTATTCAGTTAGTTAGCATTATATTATATAGTTACTATTAGGGGTCAAGAAAACCATATTTTGAACGAAAAATAATAAATCATGTACAAATACTAAACCCAGATGTACAACGGTTCATTTTGTATTAAAGAATCACGAGAAAGCAGTCTTGTAACACTTTTCATAAGAAGAAATAGAAGAATATAAAAAAGAAGAATTGTTTGAAGATTCACACTCGATTTGGTTACTATTGACCGTTGTGTAGCACTGAAGAAAAGCACGATTGAATCGCAAATCCTATTGAAACCGATTCCCAAAATACTAAACTATAATTAGCTATCTACAAAGAAAAGAAAAAACAAGAAAAAAATACATATGCTTTCATCTTCACTTATCAGACACACACTGCAGGATTTGGTATTTTAGATAGCAACGCCCTACGACTTTGCGACTAAATTAATTTTTGTCAACAAAAGACTTAAGCCACAAACTTGCACACACCCGAAAATCGAAATTGCCTAAAAGTCAAGCTAAATAAGAACAAACCTTTTACCACGCAAGTATGTAAACAGTGAGACACGAAGAACAAGAAGCTTGGCGCACGCTTTAGTAAGCTAGACACGTCTGTTCGTTGCTATTGTTAGACGGGTGTCAATGGAAAATAGGCTTAGCTTGTTTTGTTGGCAACACTATTGGCTCTAAACCAAAACAGAGTACGTGTGTGCTTCAAACGCACGTATGCACGAGTTGACCAAAATCATACAAATCACTTGGCGCGTACAAATGTTGGCGCGACTTTACACGAGCATGTTGCAGTGTGACAAGTCAATGGCCGCTTTATAAGGCTTCACGACGCATTTGTATAAATATTGAACCTACAAGCGGTTTAACCTCAAAGGCAGTTGAAGTAGCGTATAATGCAGGGTGTATGTTTGAAAATATTCATAAATGACATAAAATGTATTTAAAATTTCTTATATAAAATTTCTTTAATTTAAGCTTGCTTGTTTACTTACTGTGCGTTTTACACATTCTAGTGCCGCAGAAACAGGTGTGGCTTGTGGCAAACATTTTCGGTCGCACACACTTGGCTGTGCGCACTACAAGCTGCATTTATTAACAACGCTCGCGCACTTCGAATGGGAAAACAGATTTTCGAAGTCAGTTTCGAAAACGCAACACCGAAAAGGACCGTACGCAACGAATTTAGCTTTATTAGTACACTCGCATTTCGTTCACCAGCGCTTTGTTACGCTCTGCGATTGACTCTCCGAGTTTCCATTTCCATTCTCACATTTCCACATTCCTTCTACGCGCATACAAACAACGAACGTTTTCTGTTTTTGTGTGCTTTTGTTGTTGCAGACAGCCCACATATAGCCAAGCGTTCACACACCGCCAACGGTTTGTTTACATTTTTTATTTACCAACAAATTTTCGAAGTGGTAACGAAACCCGTTTTGGCGCCTTTAGCCATAACACAACAAACTCGGTTCGCTTTCATTTTGCGTTTTTTTCCACCACTTTTTTCGTGTATTTCATGACCTGTTTTGTGCGCGATGCCAAGCTTTGTCGTCATCGTTTATTACGTTCAATCACCTGAAAATGTGTCGAAAAAAAATATAGTTTTATTACCGTTATTCATATTAAATTGCAAGGCATGTGAGCAGCAATTCGCTCGCAAAATAAATACTTGTCTTCTACTTATATTTGTTTTTGTGCCTTTGTGGGGCATAATGAGCAGCAGTTTAATTATTTTCTAGCGCACGCGAATATTTATTAAAATTTTTATTTACTTCGCATATTTTTTGCTGGTAATGAACAAAGGCGATATGCATGAATATGTGTAATGGCAAATTCATGATCAAAACTATTTGTTTATATTGTATTGTTGCATGCTTTGTTGCCATTGTAATGCTATTACAACAAACATTTAGTTATGCAAACAGGTCAAGCGGCAAGCACTTGCTACCACGCATACTGAATTGCACTAAAATTGCGTGGGCGGTCAGATGCCGCACGATTATTAACAATTACAAAATGTATACGTTCGAAGTTGTAATAAATATTTGTTTAGCATAGAAACTAATGTGACATTGTCTGATTGACGAAAAATAATGGAAAAGGCTGATTAGACCTGCTTTGCATGTTACAGGTCTAGCAGTTTCGGCATATATCAGACTGTGTGAAGCTGGTATTAATCGATTAATAACAAGAAAAAACGTTAACTTCGGTTGCACCTATAATAGCTATAATACACTTCGTAAATACAAAAGAATCCTTACAAGCACTTACTTCCGATCGTTCAGTTTGTACGGCAGCTATATGCTATAGTGATCCGATCTGAACGATTTCTTTGAATATTGCGTTGTTACCTTGGATAACAAACCATGCCAAATTTCTTAAAGATATCTCGTTAAATGAAAAAGTTTTTTATACAAGCACTTGATTTTGATTGCCCAGTTTGTATGGCAGCTATATGCTATAGTGATTCTATATCGGCAGTTCCAACAAATAAGCAACTTGTTGAATAGAAAAGGATGTCTGCAAAATTTCAGATTTATATCTCAAAAACTGAGGGATTAGTTCGCGTATATACAGACAGACAGATAGACAGACGGACATGACTAAAACGACTCAGCTCGTCATGCTGATCACTTAGATAAGTTTGTTATAGGGTGTGCAACGTTTCCTTCTGGGTGTTACAAACATCGTGGCAAACTTAATATACCCTGTACCCAGATTGTAGAAATATTTGTATTATATTAGTGAAATTTGCCCTAAATTTATCCGTCAAATGTAAGTAACAGATGCTTCTAAATCACTTTGAATGAATGCTGGGGTATACAAAAATATTTTTTTTGGTGGAGACTGCTTCAAAAAACACTTTTTTTTTAAGTTTGCCGAATTCAGGACAACGACAAGTAAGTTGCATGAATACATAACTATATGTGCGTATTTATTCTATTGTAAGTCAATTATTTTGTTTGAATTCATTCAAGTGCTTTGAACAGTTTTCTGAGTACAACTTATTGCTGCACACAAGAAGCGGTCAGGCACTGGTCAATAATGCACCATATTGCATTGCGTGCAAACATGTTTCCTTGACGCCGTGTGTGCATAGGTATATACTTGTACTAGTGTACATATGTTTTTATATGCACATGTGAGTACATATTGGACTGCAGGCAAGTCAGGAGAAAGTATTTGCCTTGTTGTAGGACTAAATAGTGGTCAAGTGTGTGTACACAATATTATGGTCAATATTTATATGCGCTTGTATATAGTATATAACGATAACATATGTTCAATATTTAATTTATACTTTCAAATACGTTTTTATAAATATTTACAATAGTTAGTTACGAAGCAGAAGCATCAAATTGTTATTAAGCGTATAAAGATTTCAATAATGTATATTCATACACATAGGTTTATATATATATACAAGTATATATATATATAATATATAAGTTCAAATATATGTACATATATATATAGTAATGCAGTGACAGAAGCTTCCACGATTGACTCTTAGTACTGTGAAATGGATCTGGTGAAAGTATTTAAATTAAAAATTTCAAAAGTGAGAAGCAGTTGAGCAAACTGTTGTTAAACTGAATTCTTGCATTTGTCATACATTTACATTAACAATTGATACATAAAAAGTATTATAGATATCTATAGATATAGAAAACTCACGCAATGTGTCAACCGCGACAAAAGAGGAGTTTGCATTTCGTAATATCATCACTCTACGCAAGAGTGCGTTTTCAAAACGTTTCAAACACTAACTGAAGGGCATACAGTATCATTAGGTCATATGATGACACAAATAATATTTAGAAAATACAAATATATATATATTGTAACGCACGTTTCTAACTGCATTTGTCACTAAGCTTTATATGTTTCTATGGGAATATTTTTCAACATTTATCACTTAGTATTGCACATACTGATCTATAAGTGATCGCTGCTTTAAATATAAATATTTCGTTGCCTCTCATATAGTTCGGTTTCAAGTTGTTTTTTTTTTTTGACACAGAAAAGCATTCAATTATAACGAAAAATCCCTAAAAAAAAACAAAAACAAACGCTGTCAAAATGAGCTATCTGCGTTCAATAGGTAATGGGTAACAGAAACAAATGTTTCGCATGTCATTACGTGACCCCATTTATTTTGATCATATGCCCATATTAATACACTTATTTAATTGTTATTGCAAAGTAATAAATTCTGTCTTGCACTAATTCTTTCCACAGAAATCTCACGCGTAGAGATGACGCCGGCGGAAGACTCCACCTACACGACAAGTAGCGGTTCGAAGCGTGCGAGCTATTCGTTAATGGGCATCAAGTTGCTTGAACTGGTAAGACACATAAAAACATATGTTTATACACATGCCACTGTGCGCTTTAACTCCACACATTTAGTTCGCTTAATTCAATTTAAACAATTACTTCAAAACTCGCTTATACTTGTAATTATGCCTGACTACCGTCTTCATTTTAGGCGCTGGTCATCACTTGCATCGGACTCATCGATGAGCCATCCACACACTCACATCTGCGCATTTTCATAACGCCGCGCGTTGTCGCCCTCTGCTATGTAACCTTTGGCAGCCTCATCATTTATACTTCAATTTACTTAATTATGGCATTGTTCGGCGATGTGTACGTACACTGTTACAGTATACCCTTTTACCCCCACAAGAGTAATAAAATTTTTTCTTTTTATTTCTTTTATTCTCTGCTGGTTTAGTACATCTTGGCGCACATCCACGCTGTGGTCCATCATTGGCTTCATACTGCTCGTTGCTGTGACGGCGCTACTCTTCCGCGATTGGTCCACCACAAAAGAGCGCAATTATTGGCATCCGAATATGCAACGTCTTGACCTAGTGTTGGCCGCTGCTGCGGTCTCATTGGTAACGACACTTATTTATTTGGTGGATTTGTTGGCTACAATACGTTTTGGGGTTAGTGGTGAACTGGAATAAACGATTTATGATCAGCGACTATCGAGAGTACACCGGCGTTAGAGGAATCATCGACGTCTTCTGGCTAAGAACCAACACGAATGCTGTAACATTTACAGAAAATCGATGCAAATTTGTTTATAATACTTTTTATTAATAATTTTTACAAAAATAATCGCAATATTATAATTTTCAATGCATAGAATTAAGCTCAAATTAACAATTCGTTGGTGTTTATATACTTATAAATAGAAACATAAATATAAAGCTAAGCGCAATCGAATATTTAATATGCCATGAGAAATTCGCATTTCTTTGAATGTACAAAAACACAATTAAAATATTTAATATTGAATAAGAGCGTAAATTGTTGACGAGACACAGTTTTGTTCAAAACGATTTTCTTACAAACTAACTGTAAAAGTTGAATATATAATTTTTTAATAAAACAATAATTATACATAACCAATGTTTTTTTATGATTTATTTTATTTTTTATAGAGACCGTTCAGACCTGTTTATATATGAGCACACAAACTGCCGACACAAAGCTATACCCATTACCTTTTTTTCTGCCTATAAAACCTATATACAATATATATATATATATATATATATTAGGGTGGAGCAAACACGGAAACTCGAAAATTTAAAGGCTAAATAAAAAAAAAATGTCGCTCCACCTTAATATATTATATATATACAATTGTTGTGGAAGTTAGTCTTTTGGCTAAGAATATCATTAAAATAAACACTGCTGTACGTAAAGCTTTAATCTGCTATGTGTATAGATTATTTGTGTTCCACTTGGGTCATCACTTGCTTGTATTATCAGAGAACGTATATCATATATATAAATATTCGTATATATAGATATACGTTCTCTGGTATTATTTCCATCGAATAATTTTTAACACATCAATGCAACCCTGTCTATCGCACAAGCAGAGAACGTATATCAGAGATCGTATATCATATATTTTACGTTCTCTGCAAGCATTTCTGACTTTCCTCAATTCTCGCTAAATAAGAAATGTCAAATGTCAAAATACTAAACAAAGAATAACCGCCGAAAACATAAACGAGGTGGAAGAAAAAATTGTCAGCAAAAGAAGAAAAAAGCACGCATTTTATGTGAAATTAATTTACTGAAATTAAAAACAGGGCTTCAACAAGAACAGCCACAAAGCTAAATACGATGAGTGCAGGTGACAACTCAGATGCCGAACTCAACGCTGCGCTTGAGAAATACTTCGGTCATAGCAGCTTCAAATCAGATTTGCAAAGAAGTGCTATAAAATGTGCTGTGGAGAGTAAGTGATGCCTTAAATAATTAACTTATTGTGTATAGTCTTATAAGAAATAATTTGGAATGCAGGAAAGCGCGATATATTTGTGTCTATGCCCACCGGCTCCGGCAAGTCGTTGTGTTACCAACTGCCTGGTGTGTTGTGCGAAAATCAAATAACTATTGTCTTTTCACCATTATTGGCGCTAATAAAAGATCAAATTGATCACTTGGGTAAGGTTAAGATACGCGCCGATTCATTGAACTCCAAGATGTCAAATAAAGAACGCGATGCTGTCATCAGCGATCTGAAAGCTATGCGCCCTAGCATACGTTTTCTATATATAACGCCCGAGCAAGCGGCAACGCAGTTTTTTCAAGATCTTTTGCAAACATTGGTCAAGCATAATAAGATTGCATATTTTGCCGTAGATGAGGCACATTGTGTTTCACAATGGGGTCATGACTTCCGACCAGATTATCTTAAACTTTGTAACCTGCGTAGAAAATACACCAGCATTGTTTGGCTGGCGCTGACGGCGACTGCATCAAAACAAGTACGTGAAGACATTTTCCTGCATTTAGCGCTCAAGCAACCAGTTGCCAGGTTTACAACGCCCAGTTTTCGAAAGAATCTCTTCTATGATGTAGTATTCAAAAACTCAATAGAGGATGATTTTCAACATTTAGCTGCATTTGCCTTGCATTGTTTTGGTGACGCAAACGAGTTTAAAGCTGTGCCCGCACCGAAACGAGGCTGTGGCATTGTTTACTGTCGAACGCGTGAAAATGTGGAACGCGTAGCATATGGTATTTCCAAACAAGGTGTGGGCGCTGTGGCGTATCATGCGGGTCTAAAAGGCGCAGAGCGCATACAAGTGCAAGAGCAATGGATGAACGGTGAATACCCTGTGATATGTGCAACGAACAGCTTTGGCATGGGTGTGGATAAACCATCAGTGCGATTCGTCGTGCATTGGGATGTGCCACAAAATGTTGCTGCTTATTATCAAGAGTCTGGCCGCGCTGGACGCGACGGTTTACAATCATACTGCCGGTTGTATTACGGGAGGGAAGATGTAAAGTCTATACAGTTTCTGCTGCAAAACGATGTAAATAGAACGAGGAGTTCTACTTGCTCTGGAAAACAAGAGTTGGCGCAGGTCAGTTAACAAATTGCTAATCGCAACACTAATAATATATAGTTTTATATTTTTGTGCAGCGTGCTGTGAAGAATTTCGGTGAGATCGTTAACTTCTGTGAGAGTCTAAGTTGCCGTCACAAACTCTTCTCCGATTACTTTGGGGACCCGCCACCAGATTGCAATGACCAATGTGACGTGTGCAGGCACCCTAAAAAAATCGAGAAGGCTTTAGAAATGTTTCACAAACTGTGTATGGATGGACACTTCAAATCTGGAGTTTCATTGGAAGATAGCGCGGATTTGTATGAAGGTAGTATGCTTTAATACTGGCCAACAAAATTATATTAAATTATAAATAATTTCACAGGTGGGCGCGCGGGTGCGAAGAGATTAAAAAACGACTATGGCGAGTCGGACAGTGAAACTTCTGTAAGTCACGAGCATTTGGCGAAGAAGGCAAAGCGTGAAACAGAAGATTTCATACGAAAACAATTTCAACTGCGCAAACAATTGAATGCGGCGCGCGAAGTGGAGAAGGAGGGCAAATCACAGATAACACGTGTCAAGCATGCACCATCGTCTGGTGTCAAAGTTTCTGGACTTACGACGGCCATACGTGAGAACTACCTCAGCGCAATCGTCAGTGCGCTGAAGCTAAATGCCGAACAGTGCAAAGAAGATGATCCGCGTAGGGATCTGCGCCATCGTGATTTTGAAGCCATTGCCATAGACATAGAGTATGAATGCTTTACAAGGGTGAAGGTGACCAACATGTATCAACACGCCTTGGCGAAAGAGGTAAGCAAATTGAGTTTAAAAAAATTAAATACAACAACAAACACATCAAAATTATTTTTGCATAATACTATTTGATTAAAAAGCCATTAACTAAAAGCAAAACTCTTCCAGCTTGCAGCCATCCGCCAGCAAACGAACAAAGAGCTGCTTATGCCGATATTAAGAGCCTATGTAGCACGTCCCGAAACAAGTCAGCAGGGAGCCTGGACGGGCGGTAGTGTTGAGTACTTCGAGCGTAAATTGAAGGAGTTGGAAGACACGCGTCCATCATCGCCCAATGTGCCGAACAAGAACAACGCCACGAAAGATCTTCCAAAGGCATTGCGACATAAAAAAAGTTACAAACAAGATACTACCAAACAGACAACCATTGGCAACTTTTTCGAGAAAAATAAGGAAATTAAAAGTGAAGGCGATAACTGTTCGCCAGTAAGCAGCAGTGGGGAGAGCCAAGATGTGGAAAGCAATGAAAATGCAAATATCAAGCAAGAGCGTATGGAGTGTATGGATATAGAAAAGACACCGACCGAGCAAGAGAAAGAAGATACTTTTGAAGGCACACCTGTAAAAGAGGAAGAAGCTTACGACCTTGACAAAGACGACACCGTAAAAAATGATACCATCAATATGAAAGTAGATGATGATCTCGAGGACATAAGCGACAAAGATATCAACTCCAATGAGTTTAAAATGAGCGAAGACGAGGAAAAGCATGATACTGACAAAAATGAAAAGACGCGCTTGGATAAGCATACTGCCAAACCAGCGGATGCCAAAATGGATTCGTTGTTTGGCAACGACGATTGGGATGATCCAGCTGAAGAAATGTTGGAGAATTCTATTAAGTATGCAACTAAGAAAGATGACGGCAAAATAAAGACGCTTTTCGGTGACGAATCGGATATTTCACTTGCAAACAAATCAGATAGCTCCACCAGAACAGACACCAGAAACGAGGATGAAGAATATTATGATGCGCTGGTACATCACAAACGCAAACACAGAACGTCGCACTACAGCAAATCGAAGGAGAAATCGCCTTTGCACAGCTACAAAACCTCGGCCAGTTACGATGCATACTATCAATCCGCGTCCAGCTCAACGACACACCATCACAAATCATCCACTAGTTCCACATTAACCTCGCATCAATACAAATCGGATTCTTCATCTGCAAGTTCATCCTCGCGACGCAAGCACAAACACAAACACCACTCCAAGCATAAACACAAGGATGACGATTTGGACGAACTCGAAATATACGAGAATGCGTCGGCCACCAAATGCAAATACCAGGACGCCTTTGAGGATTCGGTCAAGTATGAAAAGTCGGTAAAAGAAAAGCTTAAAGCACTGCGCGCCGAATGGCAGGAATTTGAAGGCGAATCGGATAAGAAACGAGAGGAGTCAGAGGATTCGTTAGATGAATTGGAACTACTTGCTTTAAGTAAGAAGAAAATAGAAGATGAGCTCAAGGCTTTGGAAGAGATAGAGAGAAATGCAGCTGCAGATAAAGCTGCTGTACAGAAAAAGTTACTCAAGAATGACGAGCAAACTATTGCGAACAACGACATAAAACCAGCCGAAAAAGAAACACCATCAAAAAACACAAGCGGTGCCACATTAAAGGCTGAAGATGCGTCTAGACAGTCGGACTGGCACGCAGCCAAGCGCAAGAAAGAGCTGCCCACACCATCCGAAAGTGATATGAATGGTAGTAAATCCAAATTCGCATTGCCAAAAAACAATAAAAATTCAGAAAATTCCAACACCAGTGAAAATGCCGCAAAAGGTGGCGAATATCGAAAACCAGCGCAAAGACCCGAATCGAATTCAAAACACTCGTTAAATGAAAGACAAGCGCGTCTCAACGCTGCCAAACATAAATCTGATGTGAGCAAATCCGTAGTTGAGCTACTAAATCCGTACTATAAAAAGAAGATCACTTCAAAAGAGCTCTTCAAAACATTGGCCAAAAGAATAACAAATCGTGTTTGTGACGGCAAATTGGGTGAGTACCTACCGCTTTTACTTGCTTTTGAGTTAGGCCAATTATTTGATTTGTTTGTTTTCAGAGCCATCGCATTGCAAATCATACATACGAGATACCTTTCTCACCGTCAATATGATCGCAACAGACGCAGACCTAGACAAATACTTTCCGCTTACTTGAACAAACGGCTGGCGCAATGCCAAGCAATAGTACATTTCATTGTACTAACCTTTCAGCTGATCGTCGTCTCAATCATACATTACATGGAACGGCTTTTCGTGCTAAAAATTTGAACTTTTCGCTGGAAATGAACCACAATGGATTATACTAAACTAGGAAGAATATTTAAGAATTTCTTTAGAATGACAGAGCAAAAAATATGTTGGCATATTTGTCATGAATAATGAAGATTATTTATAAAAGCTTCTCAAATTCATTAGCTACATATGTATATTGTTAAATACTTGTAGAAATACTTACACTAAGCTTCGTTCTTTCTAAAATGCTCAATAAGAAAATGCAATACATTTTAATTTTTGTGACCAGTTATAAATGATGAACTCTACGTTTAATTTTCCGCTGGCTGTAAGTGGCTTTTGTTTCCTATATGTTCGTGTTTATATAGGCATTACATACATGTATTAGAATGTAAGGCAGTATTTAATTAATATATATATCGTGTATATCCACATATTGCACTTAAATATCAATATGTAAATATTAAAATGTTGTAACATTATTAATATAAATAAATACGCAAATATGGACAAGTGCTATATTTTAACAACAAAAACTTATGCATATATTCTGCTTTGAAGCACTGAGAGAGAAAAACAGACCTTTAAATTGCACCAATAGCCGGTTCTACAATAACAGAATTGACCTGAATTCTATCCGGCCAAGTGTTGTTATTTCGGCGATCTAACCCAGTAAGTAGTAGTAATAGTGAGTCCTTTCCGCCTAAGCATGTGCGATAATTAACCGAATGCGTATTTCTATCCAACAATCTGTCGATATTACAACAACTGAGTCGGCTTTAAAAGTTTATAATTATAATTAATTGTAAGCTGTTAGTGGCTTCAAAATTCGCATTATAACTGCCATCTAAAGTAACCAAAACATTGCAGATATTTATAGCGCAAACGCTATAAACTGGCAAAAGGATAAACAACTGTATTATATAATATAATTATATATATATATTATATAATTTTGAATACGTTTAGCTAATTAATTTATAATTTTTTCTGTTTAACTAGAAACTTTTGTTGGCGCGAAAGGGGAAGCGGCTATAATGGCGGCGGAAATTTAGTCTACAGGGTGCAACGGCGTGCAAGAAAATAAAATTAAACTTTTGAAAATGGATAAAAAATAGTTAAAAGTGAGAAAATAGTAGCTAAAAATATTCTTGCTTATGATCCAAAGTTAATAAATCATTTAATAAACTCCTGTTTAGGGATGAATTTCGTAACAAATTTCGCTGGCGTAGCGACATCTGTGTGTGGAGGTTTATAAATACAATATATAATCAGAGAATGTAAATGAATTATAATGAATTATTAATGTATATTCATTAACATTCTCTGATATAATTATAAACATACATAACGGAGTAAAATCAGTTGGACGTTTTAAAGATACCAAAGTTTACACTGGTATTAGAAAAACACGTTCTCTCAGTTTCATTACAATAACTATCAGATTGATCGATATACATATGTGGTATCAAGTCAACTAGAAGTTCGAAAATCTATATATTAGGTATATGGGGGCTTAGGGAAGTATTGATCCGATCCTACCTATTTTTCACACATGTTTATATTATTACCAAAGAAACATTTTCCCAGAATTTCAATAATATTATATATCTCACAGATTTGCCGATATTTTTAACTCGTTTATTTTTAGTTTATACGAACAACCGTTAGCTGAACAAAACTATTATACTCTGTAGCAACATGTCGCAAGAGTATAAAATGTGAATTAGTGAAGTGGTGCCAGCATTTGCTTTGCCACAAATATTGATACTCATATATTTGTATACATGCAATCATATTCCTGCCTGCATATGCGAAGTTTTGAAATATTTAAATTTCCTGATTTACATTACATTTCTAGCGAGTCTGTTAACTTAACAGCATGTTATCTAAGTGAGTGCTTTTGAATTGAGTGATTCATATTTTCGGCCGGCACATAAATATACATATATGCGTGCAATTAACCAGTTTAAGATTTTTAGGCAAATCAAATAAAAATTCAACGCTAACTGTAAATTCAGCATAATGGACTTATGCACATTTGTGCTAAAACCTGTGAATATTTCACTAAAAAAATGAGTATTTCAAGTTCTCTGCTAAAACTCTCAATACAGTAGATTGCAGTCAGGTGAAAAAGAACAAACGCTGCAGACAACATCGAACATGTTCGAACACACTGACATGTTTTTGTTATTGTTGTAATTGCGTGTATCTGACAGATACGCACAATGGCTACGATAACAAAAGGAAGAACAACAAATAAAACACAATTTCCACATGCCTGTGAAATGAATATATATGTACATGTATATGTTTATATGCCGTAGCACATAAATGCGTGTGCGTGTGTGTGTGTGGCGCAGTGTGCGAGCGAGTTACATTTGTATCTTGTCGTTTGCAACCAAATAACTCCGGTTTTTGCTGTTTGTTTTGTTGCTTTTCTGCTGTCGCGCTGCCGTCACTGCTCTGTGTGCCTGTAGTTGTGTGTGTGTGTGTGTATTTCATATGGATTCGTTTTCGGGAAAAATGTTTCATTGAGGTCCAGCCGGTTGGGCGCTCTTCGCTCAACGCTCATTCGTTGTACTCTGGTCGCGCGGTGCGGTTGTGCGATATATTTCGTAGTTAGCGTTGCGCCAACAACCAGTCTACCTGCCGAACGCAATTTTCGTCGCTTCAAATTAAATTCATTGTGATTTTGTTTGCATGAATATACGTAATAGAAATTATACAGTGTGTGAGTGTGCGCGCAAAATATTAAATTAAACGGATTTTCCAGAAAATTGTGAAGCTGCAATTAAAATAAAAAAAAAATCTGCCAACGAACGTGTGTGTGTTGTTGCTACGAAAAAGTTAGTGATTTCAACAGTTTAACAAAAAAAAAAACCAAAAATCAAACGAAAGCATAATTAGTTGCGAAACTCTGTAAAAGTAGAAATTATTGTGTTGTATTTAATATTATTATGCCATAGTTGCTCTTACTTTACACCTCATTCCCACGTAACACCGTTAAAACTCGCTAAGTGTGCCTTGAATATATCACCAACTTACTAAATAATCGTGCCAGCCAACAACAATTGTAACACCTCAAAACCTCCCTCTTGCTCAGCGTATACGCCTGGAGAAAGCACTGCCTTCAGCCCTCCACTTATATAGTCCACGAATCACTTGTGTCACACACATATTTACTGGCGACGTCGTTAACCTTGTCGCTGCCATAGTAAACCGGCAAACAGTACGAAAAGTAGCAAATTTCAAAATATTAGAATTTTTTGTTTACGTTACACACACCCGCCGGAAAGCCGCGCGGCGCGCTCACAGTTGACAACGCCAACAACGTTACAGCCGGCAATTTTAGACATTTTTACGTGTTTTTCGTATTTACATTTGTGCATGCGTGTATTACATACATACAAGTATTTGCAAATAATGATGCAACACTCATATTAACAACAACTACAATAAAGCGTAGTGTGAATACAAAGCCATAACAATTAGCGTATTCGAGTCGAGGAAGGGGTTTTCGACAAGCGTGTGTTAAAATCATTTGCAAACACGGACAAGCAGACACCAAAAAAGCGCCGATAAAAACGAAAATCTGAAATAGCAGAACACAAAAAAAATACAGTAGCAAAAAAAAAAATTAACAACAACTCGCACTTGTGTGAAAGCAAGAGCAAGCGCTACTTCAAGCAAACAAACGTTCAGCGCTACATACATACATACATACACTTGATTTGCCAGCCAGTTCGCGAATTGAACACGTGTGTTAACATTATGCATCGCCTCAACAGAACTTTAAGTGCTGCACCAATACTTGGCTCGCGCCGCAAAACGATGAGCTCCAAAGGCAAACAGCGCGCCGTGTCTGCTGTCGCCAAATGGCGCACGCCAGCTACTGCCAAAAAATATTTCAATTTCAATTACTGCTCATTTACGTTATTAACATACCTAATTTTATTGCTATGCTGTGTGTGTGTTCGCGCACAAGTTTTTAACAACGCGACCGATGCTGTAGGTGGCATAGAGGTACCGCGTACCTACGCCGTGGCCTCGGTACCCGGTGGTTCGTCGATAATAGACCAATTTATGCCCAACTGCACCAAAGTTGCACCCGTCTTCAAAGCGCGCGGCATCGATCAAGCGGAGCTACCACTCAAACCCAATAATGGTGAGTTTCCACTATTTGAATTATTTGCATATCAAATATGTATTAAGTAATAGTTTTATCGTATTGGTCTAAAAATCTGTATAATCAGCAGTGAGCTGTTGTAGTTCTTTGTGCTGCGCAACATACTCGCTAATAAAATTTTGAACAACATTCTTTACAGCACATAAATTTTCGTAATTAAGTTTCAGACGTAGCTCTTTCCATAATAAAATGCCAAACAATACTGCACAAAAATAATGCGACAGCTTGACCAGACTCATGCGTCATCTGTCAAAAAATAAAAAAACGCAATTGAAAAAGGTGTCGCTACTTAGAACTTAGAACTTCTTGAACGAAAGTTTCGTGCGCGTTTCCAACGCCTTTGCGTCATACATTCCACCGTAAAGCCAACAATTTGATAACAAAGCACCTTCAAATGGCCAATACTCAATGTCACTGCGCGGCGCTGTCTTTAAAGCAAAGCGTGCGCCAAATTGTCGCACAGCATTGCGTAAAAAATATTATTTTGATGAGTTAATGCCAAACAATGTCACATTTTTGCGGCGAACATTAAAGAGAACTCCGATAGGCTTACGTCTCTTTGTATTAAAATATTTTGCTAGCGGCACATAAAAATTCACGAGTTGTTTTTTTTGTGATAACGCGCATAATAAAAATTATCACAGCAATATAAACAAATTTGACGTGCCATTTTTTCATAAATACATCACTTGCGCTTAGACTTTTGGCAACGCGCCAAAGTGCTAGAATAAGTGAAACATTTTTGCACAAATTCTCAAAACTCAATATTTGTTTGCAAAATCTGGCGCAAGTCGCCAATTATTTAATTGCTGCCATTACCGTTAGCAAACAGTAAATGCTTATAATCCACGCTAAACTAAAGCGTAAGCAGTTATATAGCCTCCAACTGCTGAGCGCTTTGATCTTAGCGCCGCTGGCAAGCGTTTATTTGCTTTGTTGTTGTATAATTTTTCTTCATTTATATCGGCACTTAAAATCTAGACAATTTATCTATAACATGCCATATCACCTGACCGCGCTTAACACGTCATACAAAGTATAAAGTCGCGATAGCGGCTAGAGGCGTGTATGTGTGTGTGTGTGCTTGGCTATTTTTTAATATAATAGCAAAGAGCGCTGCTGCAAGGCCACTTATGTGTGTATATGCAAAGTCAACGCCAAACGCGCTGTGACGTTTATTTTTTAGACTCACTGTATCAGTGTTGTTTTCAGCAATGTTTTCTGCATTCTCTTAGTAGCTACATAGCTAGGAACTGTTGAAATTGAGTTGGGTGACATTTAGAGTAAAGCTTTCCTTAACCTTAGAAACAGCGCTACACATATCATATTTCCTTTAAAAACTCTAAAATATATAACTAGCTTAACGCTTTAAAGTTTATTGCGCAGAAAGCGTGGAAAAGATATAACGAGTGATCCAAGTAGAGGTACTTGTTTAATATCGCTTTTTTGACAGTTCACGCGTGAGTCGTATCCAGCTGTCATATTGTTTTGTGCTCGACCTTCCCAAGCGACATCGCTTCGTTTTATAGGCTCTTGAAAAGTACTTAGAAGATCCGATGTTTTCGCGCTAAATTTTGTTCAGCGATGTGGCCCATTTCTAGCGCAATGGGTATGTAAACAAGCCAAATTTCCGCATTTGGAACGAAGAGCAACCCGAAAAAATTCAAGAGCTGCCATCTTATACAGAAAAGGCAACGCTTTGGTGTGGTTCTTGACAGATAATTTCACATTTGGACCGGTCGATTGGGCACCAAAATCGACCTATGGCGATATGTAAAGTCTAAAGTCTATGCGAACAATCCCACTTCGATTCAGACCTTGGAGCAAAACGTCACGCGTGTCATGCACCGGTTACCAGTCAAATGCTCGAACGAGTCATCGAAAATTATACCCAATGAATGGAACATCTGAGACGTAGCCGCGACCAACATTTGAAAGGGATAATCTTTATAAAATAGATGCCAACAAATTTTCTTTCGAATGATAATAAACATTCCCCATTAAATTTGGAGTTTCTGTGTTTTTTTCTTTAAAAAAGTAGAAAACCTTGAAATGGATCACACTATACAAACAAAACCAAAAACTTTGCGTCTAGCGCCAGCTTAGAAGCGTTAAAAGCTTTCTCGCATCAAAACTTGGCATTTGACTTTGCTCATGTTAATGTCAAACGATGTTTTTGCTCTTCTGACCACAAGCTACTGTCCTGAAAGGTCTTTGAATGATTGAAAAGAATTTTGTGCCGTGATTTGATTTAATTTCGTAGAGGTAACAATCAATTGTCTGGGAAAAAGTGAGAAAAATATGTAATCGATTTTATTTCGACTGCGATGCAGCATAATTTTAGCACAACCAATTGCAAATAGATCATTTAGACAGATTTAAAGAAGAGATTAAACTTTTAAGCTGCTCACGCTCAGCGCTGCGTTGGAAGATGTTAAGATAGCGGAGCATGCTAATTAAAGCATTGAACGTGGTCTTGGTAGTCTAACTAACTTTTATCACGTGACTGCCTTTAACAATTATTAAAATTGTCATATATGCAATTTTTTTTGTAATTTTATCTGGCAGCTCAGCGCAGCACTGACACACTGTGCAGAGAAATGTTTAGTCAAAATAATATTTTCAATACAATTCGAAGATAAAACAATGGCAAACTTAAGATGACTTTTGATGAGTTAAGAAATTATACCAAGATTCAAAATATTTGGCCAGTTAAGAGCGAAATAACGCGAAATAAGGTATATATATATATATATATATATATATAAACATATGTGTGTCCGCACATATAAGACATTGCAGTCACATATATTTGCAAATTTACATAATTTTTGTTGTCACAATTTTTATGTCGCGACATATATACTATATTCCTTTTTGTTATATTTACATTATTAAATTCATTTTTTTTTTTATAAAAATAGAAAATTTTTGGACAAAAAAAAAATGTTTTTAACACCTCGCCTCTAGGCGCGCTCTCAGTTTTAAAGTAAATTTTCGAGCTAAAATTTTTATAGCGAAAAAAAATTTTGATAAGTGTTCTAGAAGTTGTGGAGAGTTATCTTTCGGGCCAATCAAAAGCTATCAACTTAAAAAAAAATTTTGTGGTCATTATTGGAGTTTTAAAAAAAGTTTTAAACGACAACATGCTTTCCTTTAGCGTTGAAATAAATTTTGAGTCAAAACCGTCAAATTCGGTATATTTTATATAAACGTGAAGAGTTTAAACCAAAAATTCCTTTTTTTGTCCAAAAAAAATTTTAACTCGAAATTTACTTTAAAAGTGATGTTTAAAAAATTTGTTTTTTGTCCAAACTTTTTTGTTTTTTTATTATCTACAGATTTTTTTTAAAACTTTTTTCGCGCTACCCTAATATATATATATATATACGTATATATGTATGTGTGTGTTGTTGTAGGTGCGCAAATGGCTGACTTGAGTAATTAGCGCCATATACACGTAATCAATTTTATACATATTTACTCTGCGTTGTGTACAGCTGGAACAAGTGAATAAAACGTGTGTGTGTGTGTGTGTGTGCGTTGACACTTGGCATGCCTCACTTAAGTTGCTGTTGATAAAAGATTTTCTTTATAAAAATACATTGGCTAACAATAAAGCTCGTTGTGTATAATTATAAAGGTAATAACGGAAAGAAAGCGTCTAAAAATAGGTGCACACACACACATACAGACGCGCGCATTAGATGTATCGCGTTCAATATAATGCAGTCGTCTTTTTACTACCTAACATATAGACGCTTATTCGCACGAAAATAATCAGTAACAAAAACAACTGCATTCATTGATAAAAAATTATTAAAACATTATTGAAGTAATCAGCAATGGGTAGTGAGGGCGCATAAAATATTATATTACTCGAAAGCGTGAAAACTTCATTAGCAGAAACAACGGTCATATTTGTATTGCAAATAGTAATAATAATGGCAAAAACAACAAAATATTTATTGTTTTATTACCAACGGTGGTCAGCAAAAGTGTTTAGTTATGCAAAAGCAATAAATGTGGCTTACATGAGGTGAGCACCGTTTGCGGGCGGCTGCAATAAAAATATTTCCCAATTGCAGAGTATTTTCATATCTTCAGCTTTTCTATTTTGTTGTATTTTCATATAAAAGCATTGACATTTTTCATACAATAACTTGATTTGCTCGTTCAGTTTGTATGGCTGCTATATGCTATAGGATCTGATATGGAAATTTTTTTAGATATTGTAGTGTGGGTAAAAAAAATAAGTTGTGCCAAATTTCGTGAAGATAATGTCGATCGTTCAGTTTGTACGACAGCTATATGCTATAGTGGTTCGATATCGGCGTTACCGACAAGTAAGCAGCCTCTTCAGATTTCAGATGAAAAGAACGTGTGCAAAATTAGAGACCGATGTCTCTCTGTATTCTCTGAGGGACTAGTTAGCTTATATACAGACAACTCGTCTTGCTGATCATATACATATGCATATGTATGTATGTATGTATCTTTTATATTCAGTTGGAATTAGAAATTTTTCACACTAATAAGGTAAAATCCTTTTAACACTTCATTATATTTGCAATGCAATTAATATTTACTGCGCTGCTTTGGGGCGTTGTCATTAAAGGATTTTGCAAAAAGCGAAAATACGGTGTCGGCGAAGCTTTGTGCTGATGGCGGAGAAACCGTTTCAGGTGGAGAGTGAGTAAGCCCATAAACAGTTATTAATTAACGGTAAAAATTTATGGGAGAAACGAAGAAATTTTAAAGCAACAAAAAACTAGTTAACAACTGGTTATAAACTAGTTATATTCGCGCAATTTTAGAGTTGATTAAAATTGAAACAAACTTTTAAAAAATATACTCGTACATAAATAGAAATACTAATATTAAAATTAATAATAAACACCTTTGTATATAGAAAATATAAACAAATCCAGTCAGCAAGCTTACTGCATTCTATACCATATATCATAATTTATTTGGCTAGTTATCGCTGCTTGCGTTACCGTCAAGTCTTCGCATAATTTGAAATGTTAATTCATTATTTGTATTACAAAAAATAAAAAATCAACTAATTACTAGTAATTAACAATTTACAATGGGCATTATATTTTCATTCAGTTGCTTAATGACTTGTCGAGCTACATACATAATAATATGGACACAACCGCCTAAACCTACCGTTGCATATATATACTATGTATATACATACTTACACTTACATGTAAATATGTATTTTGCATGAATGAACACACACGCATACATACATATATTTAGCATTTCGGCTATTGACTTTTAGTTATATTTAAAATATTATCCCACATACATATACATACGCACGTTATCTGTTTGGTTTCCTTTCAGCATAATTAGCATTTGTAAAATATAAATGTAAACATAACCATAAAAATATTAATAACCAATACGTATTCTAAATGCTGTTTGACATGCAAAGGCACGAACTTGTGCATATGTTGACACTTGCGTTGGTTGGTCGGTCATATTTGCATATTTGCATCTGTATGTATATATGTTTTGTTTGCTGATGGTTTGTTGATAGTTTGTTGCCAGTTCTAAGTGTTATTCAAAATTTATGATACGCTTGAGTGGTCTATTAGGTCGCTAAAAATTCGCGAGGTATCAAAAATAGTGTGACATAAAATATGGTATGACATAAAAAAAACGATGTGACAAAAAATGGCTCGTATTAAGAATTACACATAAAAAGGGTGTGACAAAAAAATTGCTGGACATAAAATATGGCAGACATCGAAAATGGTGTAAGATAAAAATGGTGCGACCGAAAGTTTGGTGTGACAGAAAAAATTACTCAACATAAAAAATGGCTGGCATAGAAAACCACAAAATATGGCAGACATAAAAATTGCTTAGCATAAAAACTGGCTGGCATAGAAAACCACACTTAAAAATTTTCATGACATAAAAAATCGCTTGACATAAAATCGCTTAACATAAAAACTGGCTGTCATTGAAAACCACACTTACAAATTTTCATGACATAAAAAATTACTTGACATAAAATATGGCAGACATAAAAATTGCTTAACATAAAAAATGGCTGGCATTGAAAACCAGACTTACAAATTTTCATGACACAAAATTTGCTTGACATAAAATATGGCAGACATAAAAATTGCTTAACATATAATATGGCAGACATATACAATTATCTAACACAAGCAAAACTGCAAATTGAGAATATTTCATTATGAGATTCCATTTAGTCAACCTTAAAAAAAACAAAAATGCCATAAATGTAACCGCTTGCCATTAAGTCTTTTGAAGTGAATTTATTAAATAAACAGAATGCCGCTAAAAGATGTCTACAACAGCTTTATGCAAATTAGCGCAGAATCTGCCGATATCTCTAGGCACTAAATAGACGTCTGACAAATGATTAGACCGATTAGTGGCTGATTGCGCTTGCACTTGTTTACATTCACCTTAGGCTAATATAAGCTATAATCGCTTGGACGCGCTTTTATGAGCTTGCATGCCGATTTGTAGTGATTCATTTAATTCAGCTGCAGGCGCTGCTCTATACTGTTAAGAAGCTGGGAATTTTAGTCTTCCTCGCTTGAAAATTAAATTATCGTATGCGGTTTATATTTCATATAAATGCGAAAAACGTATATATACATGTCTACATATATACAATATATATAAAACCATATAGATTTATAGTGGCGAGTGTGTGAATTGTTTTTGGGTTAAATTAATTATGCACACCAATGCAAGCTGCTCTTAATATACATTATCACATACATACATACAAGTACAAGTTTTTGTGGAGAGATTTTAATAAATGAAATGAAAAATAAGAGCATGTGTGAGCCTGTATATATTTGTAGCAACGCGTGCAAGTGTTTAGTGGCGAGCTTTTGTGGCGAAAAGCTTGAGAAAAATATATTTTCCGGATTTGGAAAGCTAAAATGCAAAATTTTTTGCATATTTGTATCATTAAAAAAAGTAAAGTTTTAATAAAATTTTATTTTTTATTATTTTTCAACATAATTAAAATACTTGCCACTTCAATGTATTTTCATACCATATTTCATAAAAAAAAAAAATTCCGAAATTCTTAACATTTTTCGCACACGTTCCCAACCTCAAGCAAGTGCCTTTAATAAACCAATTTCCTTCATATAAGTAAATTTATTTAAGCCCTTAAGCCTGCTAATCGCATTCAACCGATCGTCGCGTGTAGTCGCTGCCATGAAACGCGCACATAATTTTATTACTCAATTTCAGACGCATAAAATGCTGAAAATGTTGTATAAAAATTAAAATTTAATAACCGCTAATCTGCATATGAGCTGACACAAACGGCACGCACGCACAAACAAGGACACACGCGTTGATGTGTGTAAAATGTGCGAAGCGCGAGGAATGCAAAAAGCGCACCAAATAGACACTCGCCGCCACGCAGGAGGCAGCGCAGAGCCGCAAGAAGCTGGCTGTTGGCAACAAAGTTGAATTTAAACGCCAACAGCGTGCAATTGCTGACGCTGCACTACGCGCTGCTACTTCTTGCACTTTTTTGTTGCAAACTTTTTTTCGTTTTTTTTTCTGCAGCCTTTAATGAATCACGCACCAACAGCTATGGATACACTCATTTAAACGCCAACTTCATTACAGCTGCGAAACGCTATGTAGAACAGGAATTGCAGCGGCATATACACACACACACACGTATATATAAACATAAACGTTGTGTGTGCGAAAAAACGCAAGCGAATTCCTTGCAAATCAACTGTAGTCAGTCGATAACGACTCAAATCGCTATTCATAGTCCATTGCAGCCGAAAGCAACGCAAGCGCTGCCGAAGGCGGCCTGTTGGCTTCACACTGCAGCAACAGCTTGTTCAATACAAAGGCAACTGAATTTTGTCGCCCAGCAACAAACAAATGCAGGCATGCAGGCAACAACACCAACGCCCGGCAACTTGCCACTGCAACGCATCCATTAACAAGTTTTTGCATGGCTGGCGAGCAGTCTAAAGAAACTATAAAAAATTAAATTTCAAAAAAATAAAATAAAAGAAGTGTCGTAAAACAAAACTCCAAATCGACGACAGCAAATGAAGTTCAACGCGAACTCATTTCGGCGCATTGTGGCATTACTCTTGCAGTTGTTGTTGCTGTCGTTGCTGTTGTACCCGTTCTTTGTGCGCCACTTGTAGTGCCTTTGTGTTGCTGCCCTTAAATCGTTGCGCACTTCTGCTACAGACGCTCTTTGTTTGACGACTTTCCATAAATGCATCGGCCGAAGTTATGCGGGCAATGGAGAGCGCAATGCGCTCAGTGGGTTAACAGCAAAAGAACGCCACAAACGACAAAGCACTTTACTTGAAGGGAACGTTAGTGGTGCGCTGTGTGGACTAAGCGGGCGCAGCAGCATCCACGAAATTCCTTGGGCAGGCTATGAGGTAGAAAAATGTTGTCACACCACTTCCAGCTACAAGCAGGTTGCTTGCTGCCTTTGCTGGGCGATAAGAGCCTAGCACATTACTAATGAGCGAATCAGTTTCAATACAAGCGTGTCGTGAAGGAAAAGGGTGCTGCTTTTACGGTTAATTCGCTGTGACACCTGTGGGTTTCTAATGAAAAATATATAGAATTTCGAAACATGTACAATGTTTATATATGGCCATCTAAGTTTCGACTAAGAACGTTTGAAATTCGAGTACAGGAAATTATCACTGACCGCTCACTGGTAGCTCGCTAAAAAAAGTTGCTGTGGCTCTACAAAAGCCTGGTCTCGTGCAAAAGTTCTTCGGCTGCTGTATCGTCAATCTATCTGTTTCTCTATACATTACCTTTTTATGACCTCTGTTTTAAGAATGTTACACCGAATTAGCAAAAGGATTTTTACCAACATCTCTATTAGCAACTACAAATTAATTTCCAAGCTAAAATCCACCTTCAAAGGTTCTCATGCCAAAACAGCACACACTGAACCGCTCAATGTATATTTAAACACAAATAAACTCCTTAAGCTTTTTATTAGCCAGCCACTGAGACATGATTATCACAACATAAGCACACGAAACACCTACCCTCAATCGCGATCGTCTTCGTTCGGAGTCAGAGCACAAGAGCGAGAGCGCACAAGTAACAACGCGCTCAGTATAACTCCTCAACGCAGTTCATTAGGTTGCTATGCTATGATACCTGTGCTTAAGTCGCCTTATCATAGTCATCATTACCCGTAGCAGGGTCTGTGGCAAGCATTTAAGGCTACTCATGCATGTTGCAACACGTTTGCCTGCTCACTTTGGGTATCTCCCAATCGCCACATGCACGGCGTTCACATGTTGCCACATGTGGTACCTGTTCGCGGCGACTCCATACTCATCATGTGCGCATTATTGCATTGCTAATCGCATTTAGCCAACACACTGACTTGCAACATTTCAGCGCATTTATTGTATATCAGTCTTTTAAGCAGTTCATATTCTCGAGGTTCTGTTGCCTTTCACGACTACATGCAACATTCGGCAGGTCCACCTTTTATTCGCTGCCTAAGTATGCGTTAACTCTTACACAACTCATTCCTCGAAGCGACTCTGCACTGTTGATTTCCCGTTTTATTGCCAAACTCTGTTGTTGCCTCGCCTTGTCGCAACCTTGACGCTGTTATCTGCTTGCTACATTTGCTGGGCGCCTGTTAACTGGCCTCTGTTATTTGTGCTTATGCTGATTTGTTGGACGCTGGCCAAGTTTGCTTGTGTTTGGAATTCGTGTTGGGTCTGTGTACGCTTGCAACACAGCAGAAACTGGCTACACGGCTAGCAAATCGTAGTAAATTTTTGTTGTAATTTTAATTGTATTTTTATTTGTTTTCGTATTTGTGTTTGATAGCACTTTGAGCGGCATTGCACATTCTTTATCATTCCCCTTCACAATCGTTCTTGTCGTTGCTTATCTCAGCTCTACACGGCTCATCCATTGCCGTCGCGCTGACCGAACCTTCACAATTGTCCACGGTTAGTCAGCGCGCTCTGCGTGCCGCTTCGCTCCCGTTGACCATCCTTTTTCGGTTTGTTTGCACTTCATTTTCTCTCTTTAAACAATTTTCTTGTTATTTCTAAATATTCATTTCGTATGCTTTTGGTTGCCTCCTCAGCAAACTAGTTTACCTGTCCGAAGCATGTGCATCCGCATGGTTTACCTGTGGTCCGATTCCACGCTCAGTCACCAACATAACATTCGTCACTACGTTCCCCCGTTCGTACGTCCATCCGTCTTTTTTTATGTTTGTAGCTGTGTGCGCGTTCAATCAAGATTCTTGCTTATCTCCCACCATTCAGCATATACTTGTTGTATGGCAACTGCTTTCATGGCTAAACGTCCGCCGGTATTATCGGTCTCACATGGAAATGAGAAATTCTTGTACTTTTACCTTAACTCATTCGCATCTTCATGGCGTTCGCAAGCCAAGCGTCAAACCTTTCAACTTCCACAGTTAGCTCACGTTCAGTATGCATTTATGTGGTGCACACATACAGCTAAACACATACGTCCGTCCGTATGCAGTTTGCTCTCTTTGGACTCGCTGGTCTGTCTGGGCCGTCGGCATATCTTTCCATGTAACTGCATCTGTGTTAGTTAGTGTATTTGGTGTTGTCTGCATTCCACGCTACCTTGTCGTCCTACTAGCTGTAGGTAGGGCTATGTGTAGCCCTTTAATGCCTACTTCAGTGGATTTATGTTTGCCGTTGATATTAATCATGGTGTCATTGAAATCGTTTAAATTATTCAGGCACTCCACAACGCACACACACGTGCACAGCCAGGCAACGAAGCGAGCAATCCAAGTGCTAGTCTACCAGCGAACCGGTGAGCCAGCAAGTCAGTTCGATCAAGTCGCGCACGGTCCGATAGCGTAGTTAGATTATGGTATTGGATTTGTTGCGATTGGAAGATACTTGCTATCTTAGCTGCATACATACACATGTAATTGTGTGCGAGCGCGCAATGAATGGTGAGCCAAGTTGCTAAACGAGTAGTCGTCCAATGAGAAAAAGTGGTTCGGCAAAGAGTTCAACAGGCCGAACGTTTGGTGAGTGAGTCATAAATATGGTATGAATGATTTAAGATTTGCTTAGCTCTGGCGCTTTTTATATACGCTGCGGCATTGTTGTTGTTGTTGTTATGTACGGGTTGAATGCGGTCTTGTGGATTAATAATAGATTAAAGGAACTATTTTGTTACGGTGCTCATTCATTTGTAGGTATTTTTATAGTTTAATTGTGGACTTAGAAGTAATTTATGAATAGCAAATTGAGTCTGATTGCTTTTGAAGTGTTTGTCTCTCTGTTTATTAGCTGATGGGTAGGTATTTGTAGTTAAACGGGCTATGTGTGTGAAGCGTAACTGATAAAAAGGCGATCTGCGATTTGGACGTTCTGAGATCTAATTTTGTTTAAGCAAGCTTATTAGAACTATTCTGATTACGCAGTTTAGACTAGCATGGGAAACTTTATAGACTTCTATGAAATCGGCTTGGTAAATGTTCGGCAGCGTTGTGAGCTTAATAAGAAATCATTTACTTCCTCGCGTCAGAGAACTTCTTTTGAGAGAGAGTATTGTAGCTCTATCTCAATAGAAGTTATCTACAACGGACTACCGTTTAACATGCTTTTAGTCAAAGAATATATTTTTAAAACTTCTGTTTATTTTAGAGTTAGAACATGCTACTTTAGCAGTTTCTTCATCCTACTCATTGATAATAAAAGTTGCCTTGAAAACTTTTGCGCTGAGCCTTAACCGACGCCTTCATAAAATCCATTAATATGAAGTTGCCACAATCATACATACTTCGTGGCAAAGTGTTCTCAAGAGTTTTGCTGCGTTTGCCAATTTTAGTGTGACCCTCAGTTAAAATAACACACAATAAACCAAGTTTCGCGCCGCAATTTTCTTAGTCCAACTGCAATAGTCCGCAACCAAAAATAATAAAGCGACACAATTATGTTCTGCAAATCCCATTGCGAATGGAATTTCATTGTACTGTAAACACAAAGAAAACGTTTTGCTGACTCCGCTGTCTTTCACACTTGCCACAGGAAGCACACGACTATGCTGATGATGAGAAACAGCATACGCCGAGGCTGGAGCAGGCAGTGAGTTGGTCAGAGGCGGCGGCGCGTCGACCGAGCGTGGTGAGTGCGCTTGAGGTAAATCGCCACATTCTGCTTAAGTATAAAACTAGCGAACTGCCAGAGTACAATATGTATCCCCACCATAAATGCGCCCACTACTTGCACTGCTAGCCAGTTAACTCTGCCATGTTGCGACTTTAGCGTCGGCGCTGACGCACATACTGGTGACGGTGTTGGCGTTGGTGGCGGTTGCAGTGGTGATGCTGGCGGCCCATTAATCATTTTCTTGACGCTGCTTCGTTGTGGCAGCAGCAGAGTTAACTGCCTGGTCGACATTGTCGGTTGTCTGACCGCCTGTACATACTTGGTCTGCGTTGTGCCCTTGTGGGGCCACTGGTCGTGGCCTGCGCTGTGATTTTGGTCATCGTGCGCCGCTAGTGGCCGCTATTATTATTCCAGTGGTGTATTTGGTAAGTAGTGTCGGGCTCTTGGCGCTTTGCGCGTATTCTACTATTCGTGCATATAAATGTGTAGCTCCATTAAGACAATTTTCATTCTTCGACTTTCTTAGCCACTTCTCTATATACCCTAGACTTTTTTTGTTTTTTATTCAAATGTTCGTTTTGCTTCTCTTTGTTGTCGTTACTTCAAACGCCACCCTCACGTAGAGCACATGCTAAGCGTTAAACTCTATGAATGCCGCACGCAAGCATTTTGCCTTAGCTGCAGCTCCTTTTTATGTACTCTCCTTTCACGCGCCCCATTCATTTGACTTCCTTTGCTTCCAGCCGCGTTTCGTGCTCTATACTTGCTGGCGCTCATGTATTTGTCGCGCAGCACCAGCGGGCGCCTCTTTCTTTAGTTGTGTTCAGAAATGTTGTTGCTGCGCAAATGGTATAGAAGATGAAGCGGAATCGGTAAATAAAGTAACAAATCACGAAATTCCTCTGTAACATTCATTGTAGTGGAGATTTCTTTCAGTGCTGCATTACTTTCTTTTTTGAAAGCGTCTTCCTTTCTTACTTTTTCTTCTTACATATATATATACTTATACTTGTATTTATAAAGCGCTCGCGGGTTCTCGCGCTTTGCGTTGTCTTTTAGCGTATGTGTCCTCCGAGCTACCCACCGTGCGCTTCCGCTCCATCCATTTTGAGTCCGCCGAGTAAGTGGTCATAATGTAAATATTTGTAAGCTTCTGCTGCTGTAATAGCGCCTGGATTCTGTGGCTCAATTCGTTTCAATCTGGTTGCGAGTTTCATGCTCACGTTGTTTGGCGTTTTACGCTGCAACGTTATCTTTAGTGCATGCTATTATATGGTATTTTGTGTTTGACGCAGAAGCCCTTACTTACGCGTAATTGCGTAGTTGGTGTTGTGATTTACCATACATTAATGTAATTGTTGTTGTGTTTAGCGTTATGCAGCTATTATTTGTTGGACAACAAACTTATAACTGCTTTCTTTTGGCCGCTAATTTAAAATGTGGTCACGTGCATTTCTTATAACGGTTTGCGTGTGATTAATGAATTTATATATGTATGTATTTGGTTAGAGAGATATTTACGACCCTATTCTTTTGATATGAATTTAAATGGGTATCTAATTACTGCTAAGTTGGTGTTTCCCACGCTATGAATAAAAAGAAATTCGTTTAGTTGGTCGGCTTACGAAAACAAAAAGTAACTTTCGAAATTTAGCTTAAGTTTCGCATATCTACTATTCGTTTATACAATTATACGTAGGCTGCCTTTTATATTTCGTTATTCGGGAACTCTAGCGTTGCAATCTGGCAACTCACAACTATATCGTAAAGCTTGACATTTTTGATGTTATACATACTCAGAACGTTTCGAAATATGAGCGCTATTATGTATTGTTTACAGTAACTTAAAATATTCATCTCGACCAAATGTGGAAAAAAATGGAGATAAATCGCAAACATTTTACCGCGATTATTTCTTGGAACTTGCGACGTCCATTAACTCAGCAACAGTGCTTAGATAAACTTAATTCAATTTTTGGCGATGAAGCGCCATCAAGCACCAGTGTATATCGATAGTATGCTGAATTCAATCGAGGTCTTAGATCAATCCAAGACGAATTTTGTGAAAATCGTTCAAAATTAGTTGTTGTTTCGGAAATTATTTATGCTGTGCGCAAACTGATATTACAAAAACGGCATGTGACCTATCGTGAGATTGAGACTGCTATAGGCATTTTACCTAGTTACATTCAATATTGCATGAGCATTTGATTGTAAGAAAAAAATGTTCACGTTGGATCTCACACAATTTTTTCCACGTTAAAAAAATGTTCGTGTCGATTGGTCGAGAGAAATGTTATAAAAATACGATAGTGGTGCTTGGCGCACGAAGCACTTCCCTGCAAATGATTGTCTGTTTTTTTTTTTTTGGAAAAACTGGACATGTCGCAACTCTATCACTAGCACAACGCAGAACTAGAAATTCCGAGTGGTACATAATCATTTGTTTTCCAGTTGTCTTTCAAGAAATTAGGAAAACCAAACGCCGAAGATGGATCACTCTTGACCACGACAACGCGCACTCTCACACATCGACTGAAACAACAGCATATTTGAGTACTCAAAACATCGATTTGATGAGTCATCCACCATATACTCCTGAATTGGCACTGCCTTTTATGTAAAAAATAAACAAAGAGATCAACGTTTTTCGATAACTGAATTAGGCGGTTGTTGCGTTCAGAACGCATGTTTTGGAGATATCTCAATCAGAGTGGCAAAAGTGCTTTGACAACTAGTTCAAACAACTAGTTCAAAATTAAGTGATTTAATTAAGTAAGATTTTAAGTAATTTTGGATAGACTTATCGAGGACACTCTATTTCTTTATGATCTCAACTAAAAATCTCAGAGTCTACAGATCTTCTTGAGAATTTACTCCTTCCAACCTACATCAGTTCATAAATTTTACTTCTAGAGGCAGACAAATTTTTAAGAAAAGTAATAAAAAAAAGTATGTAGATATTTTAAATACTTGTAGGAAGCGCGCATGCATCACCAACTCAATTATCGCGTGCGAAATATCACGGCAAATAAATTTGGCAGTTTATGAGAAAATAATTAAGTACACACCTACAACTGGCAACACCTTAAAAAAGTTCAAACAATGACAAAACCATATAAATGAAAATGTGACCTGCTGCTCGAACAAACAAACTGAAATGACAAACCAGTTAGTCAAACAAATAAACAACAAAAACAAAAGTGACAATTACGTTGTGTTCATTGAAAACATAAGAGAGAGCCTTGCGAACAAAGACGACTACTAAGAATGAATCACGCTGTGCGAAGACGCCGCCACCCCGTCATTGCCACCAACACAGCCAATCGAAGCAACTGAGTGGCCAAGCCAACGAACTAAGGCACACAAAAACAATGAGGTACAAACGAAAATTATTGAGACCATAAAGAACCGAAACAATCTAATTGCCGTTGTTTTAGCGTACAAAGGGCATGACTGGTTGAGCTGACCAGTGAATTGAAGAGTGTGTACTCGAGTAGCACGAGGAATTTAACGTGGCACACATAGAAGCTGCGCTGCAGCAGATTACAGCATACGCATTTCATATGCAACAGATGACCTATTATTGCATAGCATTTGAATGTTTAAGTGGTCATAAAAACAAAGAACAAAAAACAATAAAGAAAAGGGGGAAAATATTAAACATCACGGTGGTAGAGTCTGCAGCAAAAGTGTCTGTGACGAGAAGCTTGAAAAAGGTCAAACAGCGGCCACTTAAGACTAAATATGGATGGGTAGTTGAATAAATAACCAAGCGGCGCTGTACTTGTCGCAACAACGCTGAGGAGCGTTGATACTGGTGTTGCATTGCTGAATGCAATAAGCACGAAAATGACAATTAGATAGTTGGATGGATGAGCCGACGAAGGCGGACGGACGGACGGACGGACGAGTGGATGGACAACACTACAGCCGCTGCATCGACGAACGACTGACAGAGCGTCAGCGGCTGTACGCGTTAATGTGAACATGGTCAGGGACCACTACAGACTACTTGAACTTGTGTGGTCCCGCGTCGCGTACACTCATTTCTAAAAATGGATAAGCAGAATTCCGATTTAGCTTGTTTCTGGTTTTATATTTTTTTCGTACAGACGAAGCGTCAACGCAAGGCAAGTAGACGCCAAATTGAGTAGTCGACTCCGAGAACGCAGCCAACAAGCAAAGAAATATGACAAAGACTTGGACATAGTGGCCTTGTAAGCCAGCCATTAACTTGCACGTCTTTACGACTGCGCTGCTCAGCCGTAGCTTAAAAGTGGCAGCAACAAAGTTTATGGTTGAAGTGCCAGCGTTGCTGCTGCTCGGCTTGTTTGACATTCCTAGTAGGCATCACGCGTTGGCTGAGTTGGTTGGGGTGAGGTGACTGCTTACGTGTGCTGTCGCAGCAGGCGCAGCGGTTACATCGTTTGGCTAAATGCCTCCACAAGTGTCACGGGCGTCGAAGGCAGCAACTGACATTGCATCTTGACGTCTTACAAGTTTTTAGATGTCTACGTCTGCGTCTGCGCCTTCTTCTTCTTCGTCATTCTCATCCTCATCCTCATCCGCATGTTAACAGCAAATGTTTGTTGCAACTGACACGAGTTGCCATTTTGTACGCTTTAACACCTTGACATGCCTACCGACCAACCCCAGCAATAGCGCAGCCTCAAAGTCTTCGGGTTGCCTGTTGCAGCTTTCTGGCTTTTGAAGCAGTTTGTCATTGCGGTCGTGCTATATTTGTCCGCTTGCTGCTAACATCCTCAGTGGCCTTATTTGTGGCTTGTTAGAAATTGACTGACTTCAATTGCTTGATGGCATATTGCGCTGTTCAATCGTTTAAAAAGGAACTCGGTACAATTTGAAGTTATCTTTTTTGGTATTTTGGTTAATTTGTGGTGAGCTTTCTTAGACTTGTTGTTAACACGAAGCAGTGCAAGCCAGCTATTTGAATTTGTGTTGAGTTATATTGTATTTATTGGGCTATTTGGTTAATGAAATGTTAAGCAGAGTTAAGTTAGCTGCGTTTGAAACATTCTCGTTTATGTTCAGTAGTTGTAAAACATTAACGATTTAAGATGTGAAGAAAATAATAATATAAGGGAAAACTCTTAATAATGAAATTATTTTCTATTATACGAAAATTTATACCCTGAACAGACGGAGAGGTCGGAGATCTTATAATGTATATCTAAATGATCAGCATGATGAGCTGAGTCGATTTAGCTATGTCCGTCTGTCTGTCTGTCTGTCTATATATATATACAAACTAGTCCCTCAGTTTTCAAGCTATCGATCAGAAATTGTATACCTATCCCTTCTTCACTAAGAAGCTGCTCATTTGTCGGAACGGCCGATATCGCACCACTATAGCATATAGCTGTCATACAAACTAAACAATCGGAATCAAGTGCTTGTATGGAAAACTTTTTCATTTCAATTTCAAGGTGATAAACACTTAAAAATTTATTGCTTAATTCCCAGCAAGCGCAGCTTAAAATACCTAAACAAAACGAAGTAATAAAAGGCAATCAGTATTTATCGAATTGGGTTTCGTTTTTGTGCGGCAGACATAGCTGTTAATTTATTTTATGGCCAATATAAATAGTAAATTGGAAAATGCATCAGCTATGCATACCTGCAGACCAACAACAAACAACAAATGGGCGAGTGTTATCAATTAACGTGCACATAAAAGCAACAGCAACAACAAACAAAGCAAACTACCACTTGTAGCAAGTAGAAAACTAATCAAAGTCTTAAACGAAATGCGCAGCAGCAGAAGAAGAAAATCATAAAAGACGCAGCCATCTTTGGCTGCTGCACCTGCGCTGGCTGAAAGGCGCGACAAATTTAAAATATTGCCAGCGCATAAATTTTAATAACTACTAAGCACATTTAAGTTGTATAAATGGTAAATATGTTGTAAGTTGTCGGGCGAGATTGACAGGTTGGGCCAAGCTGTCGGCTACCGGAAATTCGAGCCGATGCGCGAACACAACACTTATTTACCTACTCACTTACGTACACAACAAATACAAGATCATAACTATCAGTTAGAAGAAAAGCTGCATACACAAGCAAATATCTGCTGCAATACGTTGATGAGTAGCGGTGCTGAATGTGTAGGCCGCGGAAAAGGCGGTAATTAATACACGCCTAACAAAAAACAAAATAAAAAAAGATCAAAAAAAAACAGTTAAACAAAATTTGTGGCGTTGAAAAAAGTCAATCAAATTAAAACGGACGCGCAAATGGAGAAATAGACAAGCAGCGTTGGTCGCGCAGCGCACGCAGCTTGTGCTACATAAGCTTATATGTACCATAAACATGTAGGTATGTGTGTGGGCAGCGGAGATGCTGGCGGCATTGGCCAACACTGTGTGGCACACCAATCGTGGCTCAGAGATGCGTGTGTGCGCCAGCGCAAACGAAACAACCTACACGCGCTGCTAGGCTGGCGCTGATGCGGTGGTAGCGTACTCATAAAATGTATTAAAAAGATATAAAATTACAATACAAAAAAAAAAAGCAAAGCTATAAAAGTAAAACGGCGTGACAAGCGCCGCTAGCGGGCAGCTGGCGCATATATGGTGTAAGCGTAACGCTTTTGGCGCAGCGTAAAATCGAAATGAGCATTAATAATGCTTATAAGTGGCGGTTGTAGCTGCGTAACGCCTCACTGCGGCAGAGGCGTTGTGCTTGGCTTAGTGGCAGCCTACGCACGATAGCTATTTTGGCGCTATATTTCGAAGTTGTCAAAAGAAATTACACGGCTTGACGGCATGCAATGATATTGTGAAACAAAAGACTTAAGCAACGAACTCGGTAGTTATTTATTTAGCAGCTTTGAAAATTTAGGCGCATGTTTGCTTAAACTGCAAAAATTATATGCTTGCATTTGCAATTTTTCATACATATGCACATACTGTGGCTGTGTGTTTTTTTGTTGCAAAAGTGTTTAGAGTGTAAGCAGGTTATTAGAGCAGTAAATACAATACAAAAGCATACAAAAATTATTAAATATTTTAAATGTTAATTTTCTACGAAATTTTTGTCTAAATATATGCTTATTCTTTTTACAGGTATGTACTCTATGTTCACGGAAAACTGTACTTCAAAGCATATTCAAAGCGCTTATGACAATAATATCATATTAGATAAGTATATTTTTATAACAGTTCTATAATTTTATAATTTTGGGTATTCAATAACTTACTAAAAGTAACAATCATATCGAGTTAAGTTCTAAGGTACCGAATTAGGCCGTCTTTTGCACACAATTTTAATTAATGAACTGAAACTAGTTTCGAAGACACTTTTATTCATAGAGTGCCTCCCAGTAAAACTAAGTGAGTTTCATAATGCAAACACATTTTGAATATAATATATAAAAACTACAATCATTCCATTTTTATTTTATGTGTTTGCAAATAAACACACTGTACTATTTATCTTCTCGTTGTGCGCTGTTTTGCTCGCTTATTGAAATATATTATTTGAATAGCGCACGTTGCATGTATTTTCCACTTGATCGAATTCGATCTGCGGCGCATATTGTGTTTCCTGCCTCGAAGCGGTTTGCCCAAACACCCACACAAACAAATATTAGCAAATAATGCAACAAAAAAAACAAAAAACAAGTAAGGAAGGGCTAAGTTCGGATGTAACCGAACATTTTATACTCTCGCAAGGTCAAATGGTATACTCGTTTGAGATTTCTTTGTGGATTGACTGATATTTTCGGTAGAAGGTCAACTATAGGCACTGGGGTCCACATATTTAGTACTTAGGGGTTTGAACAGTTTTGGTTCGATTTAGACAATTTTTGGCCGCAAGGTGGCATACTTTAAGTGCATTATTCACGCAAAGTTTTACCCCGATATAATCATTTTTACCTGATTTGCATAGTGGAATGTGAAAGAATCAGATGGAATTGAAAATGGTGTTACATGGGAAGTAAGCGTGGTTGTAGTCCGATTTCGCCTATTTTCGCACTATGGCATAGAAACATGAAAGGAACGTTATGCACCGAATTTGGTTGAAATCGGTTGAGCAGATCTCAAGATATGGGTTTTCACCTAAAAGTGGGCTGTGCCACGCCCACTGTCTAATTTTGAACGCGGTTCCTATAAAGTCATCTTATACCATCTCAGAGATAAAATTTAATGTCTCTGGCGTGTTTAGTGCTTGATTTATCGCGCTTTTAGTAGTTTTTAACAGTACCGTTATATGGGGAGTGGGCGAAGTTGCCACCCGATTTCAACTATTTTCACACCGTCAATAGAAGTGCTAAAAACATTTGCTTCTAGTGAATTTTGTTATTATAGCATTAGCGGTTTAGGAGATATGCACATTAAACCTATTAGAGGCGGGACCACGCCCACTTTTTAAAAAAAATTTTAACTGCAGATGCCCCTCCCTAATGTGATCCTGTGTACCAAATAACAGTCTTGTATCTTATTGCGGAGCTTAATTATGGCAAGTTATTTGTTTTTGATTAATGGCGTTTTGTGGGCGTGGCAGTGGTCCGATTACGCCCATCTGCAATACCAACCGTCTCACATGTCTACCAAGTTTCATAAAGATATCTCAATTTTTACTCAAGTTAGAGCTTGCACGGACGGACGGACGGACAGACGGACGGACGGACAGACAGTCACCCGGATTTCAACTCGTCTCTTCATCCTGATCATTTATATATATATAACCCTATATCTAACTCGATTAATTTTAGGTGATACAAACAACCGTTTGGTGAACAAAACTATTATACTCTGTAGCAACAGGTTGCGAGAGTATAAAAAAATGCGAAATACAAGCAGACATGCTTATACTAAAGCGCGCGCAATATATTTGATTGCGAAAGATGTGTGTATGTGTAGCTTTCAGCTGTTGAAAAAAACGTCAATCCGTTAACGGAGAGTTTTGCCTATGATCTCAAAACACAAAGTTATACAAATACAGTTGTTTGTAATTAGCTGAGCGCAAAATTGCTTTACTTTGACTACTGCTTTGCCACTTATATGTCCAACAAGACCGACGTTGCACGTGCACCATAATGCAAAAGAAGTGCTTGGTGCATAAGTGAACGCCTCGTTGTATATACAAGCATATCACTGTAATCTACACTTACACTTCATGCGCTTCAATGTTCACTGTTCGAGTGGTGGGCAGAAACGATTGCTCAAGATTTGCAATTGTTTGCGCATGCTGCAAACAACACGGCAGGCTCAACGCATTGCTGACGCGCCTAAGTAGACCAATAAGTAGGGTCGAGGACGAGCGAACAATGCCGAAATAAACATATGTGTGGGAATTCAAGTAACGCTGACAGCGTTGCATTTTGGTGCGCTTCAGCTGCTGCCACAACAGCACATATGCGTTTGGCAGACTGCAAGGCAAGCCGTGTTTGAGTTAGAGATTAGGCTTCAGCACACTTAACTGCACACGCACACGTTTAATAAGTGCTTAGTGCAAAGTATATTGTGTGGCAAGCAATTTGCAAAAATTTGCGTCCCTTTGCAATAATAGAGCAGTGTGCGTACCTGGTTGACATAAATAGCATTTTAAAGTGGTTTATGTGCCGCCGAAATGGATTATGATGTCCGTCCTACAGCCTATTTGGTTGCACCTAATTGCTTGCTTTCTGTAAGAGTAATTTTAAGCCTAATTGCTTGCTGCTTGAAGTGGAATTAAGTGAAGAATGGCATAATGATATGTGAAACTCTTGAACTATTTGGCGAGCTATTCATGTTTCTATAACATGTTTTTTTTTTTTTTGTGAAATATTTGCTTACTTTAGTAATTATAAATTATTTCTGTTGCTCACAGCTGGATTGAAAGAAAAAAAAAACTACTAATTACTATAATAATTAAGTGCCCCCACTCATAGCTATCTAACGCCTGTGGCTTATTGTTCGACATAATATGCCACCCATGCAGTTATCTGCCGTCAGCAATCTAAATAACGCGCACCAGCATGCCAACACCTCCAATCAAGCCGAGCTGAGGCTTAAACCAGCGCTCATACATGTTGTAGGTATATAATCGTATGCGTTTACATTAAAAAAAAAAAAAAAAAATTAGCTATCTTCATTCAGGCATCTGAAGAAGGCGTCACTCTTTTGTGCCAGCGCGTCATATGACCTAATTAATGCTCAATCAACATTAATAAAAGTTATTAAAACAGTTTCGCTATGTTACTACTCCACTGTGAGCGCGCGGCCCTAATGTCGTATTCGTACTCAAACTGAGACAAACACACACACACACTCCGCAAGTTTTGAGAAATGTGAGTAGTTCAGCGCAGGTGGTAAGAGCCGTCCGCGCAGAGGCTAAATGCTATGATGAATTCTGTCCGAGCAGCTTCTTTCACCTTCAGTCTCAAAATCGCACCGCCACCTCTGCGCGCAAACAGCTGGCGTTTCCACTCCGCTTGTTTTTTTTTTTTTTTTGAGCACGCTGTTTCTTCTTGCTGCGCTTACAATCGAGCAAATATATTTAAGCGTATTTAATTCATTTTCCGCTGCTAATTTCCGATTTGCTATGGCAACGCCGCCACCGAAACGCGTACAAAATGCAAACGTTCTGCAAAAGCAACAAAAAATGCATATGAAAGCACCACAACATCTTGAACAAAGCAAAGTAAAGGAGCGCTAATGAAAATAACAAAAATAACAACAAGCATGTATTACGAAAAGATCAAAAACTCAGACACTGATTACTCATAAATGCTGGTACTTTGAGCACTTTAAGCACTTGTGTATTGTTGTTTCTGTTATTTTTACTGATTTATTATACTATATGCGTTTATGCGAGTTTGTTGTTGTTTTCGCAGCACTGCGCTGTTCGACGCACTTGTGCACTACATACCATAACTCTCGCATACACACACACACACACTCACACTCACCTTTGTCTGCAACGAAGCAACAACTTTGAGAAACAAATAAAAACACTCTACGAAAGCCAAAAGGAAATACGCAGAAAAAAGTTCAAAAAGTGGCAACAAAAAAATGTTTAAAGTTACAAGTCAAAGCAGCGAAGCGTGAGAACATTTAAGCGTCCAACGCCAAGTGGCAACAAAGCTAAGAAAAAACAAAAGAAAAAAAGCTAGAACTTAAAGAAATGCTGCTTACGATAGGCTACAAGCAGCGAAAGAGTGCAGAATGCCGGTGTGAATATGGCGCTTTGAAGAATTTGCATGCCTAGGCGCACGGCGGCTTGCTGTTCTGAGAAGTGGCAACACTTGAAGAAAAACGCATTTCATTGAATGAAAATAAACCGCAAGCGATTTCTAAAGCAAAAAAGTTAGTTTAAGTTATACTATCGCGTATCAATGGAAGCAAAGCGTTGAAGAATTTCAGCGATGAGTTGGCAAATAGCCATCTCCTGAAAGTGCGTGTCTTTGAGATCATTGTAGTTATTGCTTGTCAATAATAAACAAGGGGAAGTAAAGTACTTGACTGACCTCATGATGGTTTGGCGAGCTAATTTTGAAAGCGTGGCTTACATTTTATATGAGCCTTATTTATAGTTTCAATTTAACATTAACCGAAGAATTACCAAATCAGACACTCTACTTCTTTTTATTTAAATTCGTTGTGTCTTACGCCACGATAGAATATCCGATTGTCGTAAATCTAGCTAGAAACCAAGTTAGGGACGGTGAAACTGTAATTTCATTCAACTCAAAACTCTCATCAACTTCCTAAATAAATTGACGCTAGCATAGCAAACAAATAAATTATTCCAAAACGAGACAAAATAAGCTTTAAACAAGAAAAACCTTCGCTTCGGTTGCACCGAAGCTATAATACCCTTCACAAATACAAAAGGTTCCTTACAAGCACTTGATTCCGATCGTTCAGTTTGTATGGCAACTATTCGCTACGGCGGTCCGTTATCAACGGCTCCGACAAATGAGCAGCTTTTTGAGGAGAAAAGTAGGCGTGCAAAATTTCAGATCAATATCTCAAAAACTTAGGGACTAATTCGCGTATATACAGACAGACGGACGTAGCTAAATTGACTCGTCATGCTGGTCGTTTAGATATATATTTTATAGGGTCTCCAACCTCTCCTTCTGGGTGTTACAAACATCGTGGCAAAATTAATATACCCTGTTCAAGATATACAAAGATTTGAAATGAGCGCAGCAGATGAATGCACAGAAAGGACGAAGTCAATGACCAAGCGAAATTTCGCTTTACGGATACACAAATTATACACAAAGACAGCGTGACAATCCAACAAAGAGATAAAGGCACAAAGACACAGAATTCGCTACCGAGATGAACGAACAAATGGTTAGTCGTTTCCGGTTGTGTTTGGAAATTCGATTGCCTAGACAAATTGCCTAAAAAAGTTTCGAACTAGCGTAACGGTAAGCGACTGCTGACAGGGATACTACGAAAAGTATTAACATAAGGTCAGAGTGTGCACAGCACAAATGCTGGACAAAGGCGCTAACAAGCGGTGTACAATTACAACGATAACAGCAACAAAAAGGCGATCAATGAAAGCCAGTCTGAACAATCAAAGACAGGAAGTGAGAAAAAATCGAACGAAAATGAATCAGAAAGTAAAATCGATTGAAAAGGGACATTTTTGCGGCGAGCGAATAGCATGATTGCAACAATAAAAATGCAGATATAGTGATAAAGTAAAATAAATTACAAAAATCGTGTTGTAAAACCAAGCAAGCAAGAAAACTAACCAAACAAGGGTTAACAACTGAAACGCCGTGCAGTATAAAGCAAACAAGCAGACACAGACGTATGTATGTGGCGTTGATGTATGGTTGAAGCGACATTGCGGGTGGCGGCGCAAATATGAAATCGAAAACCCATACGCAAATATACAATGCGATGAAGTAAAAATTACAAAACAAACAACTGGCGACGATAATAAAAGTCAAATAAGAGAGGCAATGCACGAGCGAGGGAGCTGGTGTTGGAAAATGTGAATGAAATGGCGAGTACATAGCAACCGAGCGTATGGCTGTTGACTAAAAGGAAGAGTCAAAGTTTCAGGCAAATTGAATTTTGTGGCAAACAATGCTTACATGCATATGTGTAGATATACATACATATATATATTAGGGTGGAGCGAAAAATCAAATTTTTTTTTGCTTAGCCTAACGGTAAAATGTAGATTGTAAAAAAATAAAATTTTTGGAAAAAAAAATTTTTTTTTAATATCTGGCGGCCCACTTACTTTTAAAGTAAATTTCGAGTTAAAACTTTTTTTGGACAATAAAAAATTTTGTTTGGTTTAAGCTCTTCACATTTATGTAAAAATTACCGAATTTGACGGTTTTGGACTCAGAATTTATTTTAACGCTTAAGGAGAGCATGTTGTCGTTTAAGACTTTTTCAAAACTCCAATAATGACCACAAAATCTTTTTTTAAGTTGATAACTTTTGATTGGCCAGAAAGAGAACTCTCCACAGCTTTTAGAACACTTATCAAAAAATTTTTTACCCAAAAAAAAATTTTACTTCGAAATTTACTTTAAAAGTAAGATGGCCGCTAGATGTTAAAAAAAAATTTTTTCCAAATTTTTTTTCAAATTTTTTTTTTAGTAATCAACAAATTTTACCCTCAGGCTAAGCAAAAATTTTCTTTTCGCTCCACCCTAACATATACATACATAGATACGCTTATGTTTACAACTTAATGAAATCTCTAGGGAAAAAGTATACGAAAAGTTTATATGCCATATAGATAACGGTTTTACCAAAGTTTTTGCAAAGCAAATGCTGAATGATGCGACAAATTTGTCTAGAATTTCTAGCAAACGATTGTGTTTAAGTGTCTAGTGTTTTGAAAAAGTTCAAGCGAACTTTCTCAACAATATTTGGCTAGGTGTTGCCGCTGTCAGGTGTCTTTGCTTGAAATCATTTAGAGATGCTCGAACTCTATTAACAAATATGCGTCTGAAGGCAGACAAAAAATAAACTGTTCTTACTGGGTTCGCTGCCGACTTTTCTATTTACGTTGTTTTATGTATTTTTAAGCATATAGATGCACATAGAACATATATATACATATATATGTATAAACAACTGACAAAGAAAGTTCATCTGCGTGCAAAAATTGAAGTTGGCTATGAAACTTTGTCAACATTGCTGTCGCGCCATTTGGCATTTGTTTTATTCGCAAAGCAAATAGCACACAATTGCATACACAAGCGCACTCATACATAGATAAATAGTTATATGTATGTATGCCGCATATGAATGGCATATGCGCTGTTTGCTTATCTGCTTATTTGATGGATGCACAGCACAAGGATATGAAGCTGTTGGGGTAGTCAGATGAGAGCGTACTCAAATATGCATGCATATCTCATGTGATATGAATGTATGTATATGTATGCGATATGCATATATGTTCTTACAACCGAATGAGCCATGGAGTGATTTTGAACTTTGCCGACAGGTAAAAATCAAAGAAAAAATTTCCACCTCACTGCATTTCATTTATTAATGACACATCATAATAATAACAACAACAATTAGTAACATGCCAAGCACTCACGTCCTTTGTAAGCAGCAAAGTATGAGCGCTTGTTTGCCTGTTTGTTAGACAAATGTAACTGAAAAATGGAAATTAATTTGGAAAAAAAAACCTCGAAAATCTGTGAGGCAAATAGAAAACAAGTTGTAAGCGACTTGAAAACAAAGAGAAATGCCGCCACATGATTGAAACGCTGTCACGCATAACACCAGAAGGATGCATAACACACTAGAAGGACGCTCCAACTGGTGAATGTCAGTGGAGCGCAATTATCGAGCAAGTATCGCAACGCAGCTTGTGCAAGTCACAAAGGATTTTATTTTTTTGTTGTTGTTTCTGTTGCTGTGTTATTGACAATACAACGCAAATAAATGTTATACAATTTATTGATAGAACTTTTTGATGTGCAACGGCAAGTTGGAAGGCAGGCAGTTTCGCACAATCAAATCAAATTGTATAAAATTGAATTGCTGCGCCCACCCACAAACATTTTCGTACACAGCGCGCTAGTTAAAGGTATCTACATCACAGAATATTTGCAGCAATCTACAAAATCTACTTATCTTTTGTGCGCTTGCACCATTTATTACAGCTGTAGCCATTATGATGCATGCCACAACGCGAGCAACAAAAACAGGCCGTTGCGAATTCAAGCATGCGTTGTTGCCTATACATATATATATATATATATATATATATACAAGTATATATCTTATATATATATTTTTTAAATTTTGTATATATCACATATATATATATATCAATATATATATATATATATATATGTATTTATAAATATGATATACCTCACGTTATCCTGAGTACCTCGTGTTCTCCAGACTGTCTAACGCTATTATATCACCACCACCACCACATCTCTACCTGTCGCACACTTGAATGCATATCAAGCACCGAGCGCAGCATTCAGCTCACATAGCTCAGCAATGATCAATGCCAGCACTTACCCATTTCACTTTGCCATTCGTTCACCGACCAGAAAGCTGCTACAACTGCCTCCAACGCACACACACACACACCCGCTCCTCACATATGTGCATGTGTGCGTGTTTGCGCCTTGCATTTGTTGGATTTATGCTTCTTATCCAACGCTCATCCTCATAATTTACAGTTTCGCCTTTATCTGCTAAGTATCTACTGCCACGTATCTACAGCTATCTGCCTGCAATTGCCTACCTGCTATTCGGTTGCACATAACCTCACATTTAGCTTAGCGAAACACTGCCCAGATTGTCGACTGTCGGTTAGTCGTTTTGTTGTGTTGCCAAGTGTTAAGTCGTTTTGCTTTTTATTACCTTTTATTGCATTCCAGCATTGTACACAGCGTCGACTGTCGTTCGCCGCCCTATCCACTGTCGTATTATGTTACCTCTTGCCCCTTGAACGGCATTTGCTTTGCCATATTTTTGTCCTTTTTTGCTTAGCTGTCTTACCTGTCGGATGCTCGGCTGGCTTGCCTTTCCATTTCATTTCACTCGGTGATTGCGAATTGTTTTCTTTTTATTTCATTTCGTTTTCATTGAGAAAATATTTTCATCTTCATTGTTTGCGAATTTTGCGTAATCTCTTTTCTATTTTGTTGCTGCTGCTGCTGCTTGCTATAATCTTTCAAATATTTATTTGATCTATCCCAGCTTATTTTACATGCAATACTCTACCCTCAAATGTCGCGATGTTTCAGCTGCAGTGAATTTGAGTTGTCTATTTTCTTAAGAATGGTAAGTGTGTTCAATTTTTTTTGCAATGTGTAGTCAAGTGTCGGAGACTCTAAAGAAAATATCAACTCAGGCAATTATCAATTCTTTTTTCACAAGGATTGTGATTTGTTTCCATTCCTTTGTCAAAATATTTTGCCATTGATTGGTGATATTATGTTTCAAAAGGTATTTCAAATACACAAAGGTAATCTTAGATGGGTAATTAAAATTACTTTAGGTGAGTCTCTTAAAAATCTCTTTCTGTGTGACTAAATCAGCTGCAGTGTTCATTTTCATGTTAGAAAAGTAATGGTACTTTTGGTAGTACTATATGTTAGCTAGTAGCAAACCTGATTATTTATTGGAATTCTTATTTTATTGAGTTTATCTCTTATATTTAGGTAGGTAGGTAGGCAGCCTAACTTATTCAAAAATCGGTGTCTCAATATAGCTCTACATTCTTTCACACTACAGCTCATTGATGGGTTATTTGGCATAAATGGTCGCCTAAATATTTCTCATGGACCTGAAAGTGCGGATTCGCTGATACTCATAATTAATGCTAGAGAGTAGAGTAGAAAGTATGCGCACCTAACCTTAAACTAGTTTTTTCATAATAATATTTTTTAAAGTCAACGTAGTTAGGAGAGCAGTTGGGTTAGTCAAAATTAATATACAGACCTTTAGAAGCCCTCAACGATTCAAGTTGTAAACATTGTGTATCATACTCTGTTTCCCCTTATCACAAAACATATTGTGTTTTGAGTTTAGTTCAGAGTAACTTCATATAACATATTGTGTTTTGAGGTGAGGTCAAAGTAACTTCACATAACATATTGTGTTTTGAGGTTAGTTCAGAGTAACTTCACATAACATATAGTGTCTCTGAGGTTAGTTCAGAGTAACTTCACATAACATATTGTGTTTTGAGGTGAGGTCAAAGTAACTTCACATAACATATTGTGTTTTGAGGTTAGTTCAGAGTAACTTCACATAACATATAGTGTCTCTGAGGTTAGTTCAGAGTAACTTCACATAACATATTTTGTTTTGAGATTAGTTCAGAGCAACTTCACATAACATATTATGTTTTGAGTTTAGTTCAGAGTAACTTCACATAACATATTGTGTTTTGAGTTTAGTTCAGAGTAACTTCACATAACATATTGTGTTTTGAGGTGAGGTCAAAGTAACTTCACATAACATATTGTGTTTTGAGGTTAGTTCAGAGTAACTTCACATAACATATAGTGTCTCTGAGGTTAGTTCAGAGTAACTTCACATAACATATTTTGTTTTGAGATTAGTTCAGAGCAACTTCACATAACATATTATGTTTTGAGTTTAGTTCAGAGTAACTTCACATAACATATTGTGTTTTGAGTTTAGTTCAGAGTAACTTCACATAACATATTGTGTTTTGAGGTGAGGTCAAAGTAACTTCACATAACATATTGTGTTTTGAGGTTAGTTCAGAGTAACTTCACATAACATATAGTGTCTCTGAGGTTAGTTCAGAGTAACTTCACATAACATATTGTGTTTTGAGGTGAGGTCAAAGTAACTTCACATAACATATTGTGTTTTGAGGTTAGTTCAGAGTAACTTCACATAACATATAGTGTCTCTGAGGTTAGTTCAGAGTAACTTCACATAACATATTTTGTTTTGAGATTAGTTCAGAGCAACTTCACATAACATATTATGTTTTGAGTTTAGTTCAGAGTAACTTCACATAACATATTGTGTTTTGAGTTTAGTTCAGAGTAACTTCACATAACATATTGTGTTTTGAGGTTAGTTCAGAGTAACTTCACATAACAAAATATCTCAATCATCAGCCGTGCCTTATGTGTGAGAGTAGTCTCCTTTAAATAATTTACACAAAAAGCACTTTAAAGTAGTTCGAATGCGTATGTGCAAGACACTTTTGTAAAACTGTCTCAAATATAAGTTTTGATTTACTGCTTTGACTTCAGAAATGCATTCAATACGCTGCATCATATAATACTTATCGTAAATCAGTAATTTTGCCAACGAGTATAAAAATCATTGAAACATTATTTTAATAACAGCTAATAATAGCGCTCTCAAAACCAATTACCAAAAAAGCGGCTGAACTTGGAATTAATACGGCAATAAATAAGCGCCTGCGAGCAGCCATTCGAAAAGTGGAAAACTCATTTAAGCGTTGCTGCAGTTCAATTCAAAAAGTGTTCACTGTAAAAGCGCTTGGCGCACTGCCTGCCACCGAGCCGAACGCCGGCTGCAGCAGCCATTCAATTATTTGCGCTGGCTTTTTTGTCGATTGCATTGCTTGGCTTGCGAAAAAATGCCAAAAGCACAGCAGCATTCTTTCTTGGTTTCATTACCGTTATAAAACGCATGTTGCTCGCTCGTGTTACGCTGATTTTTCGATTTTATTGTGTCTTCGTTTGTTTCATTCATATTCGGCTTTTTGTGTTAGGTTTTAACGCTGTTTCGCAGCCGAATTGCCGATGATTTACAGACCTACACAAAATCACTTTACCTTAAAAAAAAACGTGTGCCGAATTGAGCTTGCACGCATGCGCAGTACAAGAAAAAACAAGGAATGCGCGCAAAAGTGGCTATTAAATGCGCCATCAGCGCGCACGTCATTCCCACAAGGCAAAGCAGCAGCGCGCATAGGTGCTCTGCACTGATGTTGCAACAGCTGCGCCACAAAGCAAGTGCGCACCGAAAACATTACCGCTGATTAAAGGCGTTAGCGCGCAATGCCGCTGCGCATGCGTCACACAGCAGCGGCATTTTGCGCACTTTTGCGGCCTTTCATCATTTTTCGCATATTTATTGTTGCTTTTTATTGTTGTTCGCTGCTTGCGTTTGTAACAGCGAACATGCGTTTTCACTTAAATTCGATTTGAGCGCTTTTATATATGTTTGTATGCGTGCAACTTGTGCACGTGACATCCAATTGGGCTGTTTGCAGTTGGCTTTCACATGACCATTTGTGCTGCAGAAAGTGCCCTACTTTTGCCTTTCAACTGCATTCCTTAAAAGTATTCTTGCAACTGTGATTTTTTCTTGATAAATGAAGGCAGACAACAGCTTAACTGTACGCGACTGGAATTCCAGAAATTCTAAAGACAAGCAAACAACTGCTCTTCGCAGTAGTCGCACAACTTTCCAGCGCCATGCAACAGTAGTCACACGAACTACTGTCTTTTGTTTTTGTCAAGCGGCGGCAACTCATTAAAGCACTTATCGAGTTGGATTTTGTCACTTTGAACTGTACACTTTGCCTTGTTGTTCAGCTTCCGCTCGAGCGTCTGCTGCTGCTGGCTTGCCGATTTTCCCTTTCCCTTTCCCTTGCCGCTTTGTTGGTGGCAACCGCATTTTTTACGGTTTCCCACATGCCTACCTTATCGGCGCAAATAGCGTTCTTATCTTTATTAAATCTTGGTACGTGCAACACTTCTACTCGCTCACATTTCGGCAAACATTTGAAGAACTTGTCGTTTGCGCTGCTAACTCGCCGCTAACTTGTCGACTGCCGGCATTTAACTTTAATTTCTGTTGATTTTCCACAGTTCGGCGTTGACCTCAGCACACATATACACATGCGACTGCTTAGTTGATGTTTTCTAGTTATTATTACATACATACATACGTACATATTTTTTAGTTTGCCACTTGGCTGGCCAATTGGTCTCAAAGTTGTTGTTTCGGCTTGTTTGCCGTGCACACATAGGTGTTGTTGTTTGTGTTTGTTGCATGCCGCATTTTCCATGGCATTTTGTGTTTTTCCCTTTCCCTAAATTTATCTACCTTCATCCAGTGCAACTCCGGCGGCATTTGTGGCCGCAGCGGCACTTGACTTTATGGCTGTGCCATTAGCTGTTTTTTTATTGTTTTTTAGTGTTTTGTTATTGTTTTTCATTTTAACAAGTTTCATTAAATTTGTGATAGCCTTACTTGACTAGTAAATAGCTAGTTAAGTAGTTAGGTTGATCCAGGTTTCAGAGGTTTACCTTGTGCTAGATAAACATGGTAAATAATCGTGAGATATTTTTTTAATTTTATATTTCTTGTGAATTAAGGGAAAATACCTTCCAGTGGCATGACAAGGTAGCCGTGAGTATCAGTCGTAACTCGGGAAAGTTAGTCTCAAAAATTTATTCAGATGTCATAGTAAGATCTTGCTTTAGATAATAGCGCTTAGAGAACGTTTGAGAACACACAGCTTCTCATTTTTGAGCCTCAAAGACAAACCCCATTTTTTTAGAGATTTACTATATTATTTAGTTGGAGGAGAGTTCTAAATTAATAGTTATATGTATAATATATATATATATATATCATATATGATATTCATATATATGGTGCACCGGTATAAAGTGAGCGTGAACATACAAATGTGTTGGTAACGAACATTTGTTGTGAACGAGCCTTAATTATTTTTCTGTTTGATTGGCAGATGTCAGTCAAACATATTCATTAAACTTACAGTCATTGAACAAACAACATAATATTTTTTCATTGTGTTGCAAATGTCAATTTTTGTACCGCAAAGTGATGATTTGCTGAGATCATTAACTGTTTGTTTCCATCGAAGAAAAATGCTGCAGAGTTGGATCGAATGCATGTCGAGACATATAGTGATCATGCTCTATCAGCAGCAACATATAAAAGCTTGTTTCAATGACTCAGAGATTATGATTTTGATGTGAGAAATGCAGAACTTGGAAGACCACCAAAAAAGTTTGAAGACGCCGAACTGCAAGCAATATTGGCTGAAGATGATACTTTGAGTCAAAAGCATGTAGTAGACATATTGAATGTTGCACAACAAATAATTTCATATCGTTTGAAAGCTATAAGAAAGATTCAAAAGTGTGGAAATCGGGTGCAACATGAATTGAATGAAAGACAACCGTAAAACACTTGTGAAATGTTGCTGCAAAGACACGAAAGAAAATTAGTTTTGCATCGTATTGACACTGGCGTTGAAGAATGGATTTATTTTAAGAATCTTAAACGGAGAAAATCCTAGATTAAGTTGGTACAACCATCAACTTCGACTACAAAACAGATCGATCCGGTAAGAACGCAATGAGTGCTCTGTGTTTGGTGGCATCAGAAGGGTGTGTTATAATATGAGTTTCTAAAACCTGGTGAAACTGTTAATACTAAACGCTACAGCCAAAAAATAATCAATTTGAAACATGCATTGATCGAAAAACGACCAGAATGGGTTAGAAGACACGGCAAAGTAATTTTGGTTTACGACAATGCACCTGCACACAAAGCAAAATTGATTCAAAATACAATCAAAGTATTTGGCTGGGCGCTGCTACTCCACCCGCCGTATGCACCAGACTTGCCACCTTTCAATTACCATTTGTTTTCATCGATGGGACACGCATTGGCTGAGCAGCACTTCGTTTGCTACGCGGAAGTCGAAAATTGGATGTCTGATTGGTTTGTTTCAAAAGACGAATATTTCTATTAGCTTGGTATACCCAAATTACCAGAAAGGTGGTCAAAATGTATAAAAAAAGGCATGAGTCAATACTTTGAAAACATGTTTTTTTTTTTGGTTTTTCATTCAAAATTATTATTTCATTTTCACAAAAAGTTATACCAAATTATTGATTTCATATCATGGATACAGCGGTTCTTGGAGCATAACTAACAAAAAGGACAGATGTAGAGTGTTCTAAAAAAAAAACCTTACGCATAAAAGTTGAATAGTAAAGACTTTCCTGTGAACTTGATCTGTGTCTCTTGCAGCAAAACCTGTCTAAAATATACTGCCAGACCACTTTATCACGTTTATCTGAAACCCTCTTAAGGTCAATTGCAACTTAGAAAACCGGTTAGTCATGCTGTCCAATCATAATTCAGCATTTTTCACCGTGTGAACTAAACTTTATTGCTAATTTACAAGCGTTGCTTTGTTTCTCAAAAGTTCTGGCGTAGTTCCCGGAGCAATAAAAATACATACAAACTCAAAAACAAAAGTAATGAATGGCGCTGCATAAAAGATTTACGCTTAATTATTAACCATTATTTTGTGAATGAAGAAAGGTTGAGATCATCAAAATAAAATATATATATATAACAGAAAAAACCGACAAAAGATTAGATTATAAACACAAACAAACCATTAAAAGTGGCGTAAAGCGAAGAAGCCAGAAAGGCCGCTGGTAAAGTGAAGTTCGCTCGCGTTCTTGGCGGCTATTAAAAGCTGAGATTTGATTTAAAGTTTTCAACAACACTCGACTTTGGCGCAAGTGCTGAAGAGTGTCGTAAAAAAGGGACCAAGCGTTAGAGCGTCCAGGTATACACGCATTGCTGCTGTTGTTGTTAGAGCCAATTGTTGCTGTTGTCGAAATGAATTGTGCGCATACACGCGAAGCAGCGGTTTTTCGTTTGGGGTGTGTAAGAAAATCAACGTCAAGTTCAGTTAAATTGTCGGCGCCTCACTATAAGACAGCTTTAGAGCGCACTGAAATGTTGCTGCTGGCAACCAGAAATTATGTCGAACGGAAGACATTTTCGAAATCTTAGCGCTGCATGTCTAACAGCAATTAACCCACAAAAGAGCATGCAATTACGCGATTAAAACATAAATAAATGTAAATAATACAGATTAGAAGACTATAAATTAGAGTTATGTGATATGAGCTTTGCTGGAATTTCGGCAGGTCTCTGGAATGCAGCGTTGCGAGCGCAAAGATAAAGCGGCAATTGTTGTTGAGCGCTGGCATTCGTAGAAAATAATGTAAACAAATGAGCACTCATGAAAGGTTGTAAGTAAATAAGAGTTTAAAAAAATACAACAACAACGTTATTAATGTAAAACAATTGTGAAATCGTCAAGTACTTTGAAAAATGCCGTGCAACGCATTCTTCAAATATTATGCTACGCTGTTAGTGCTGTGTTTTGCTTGTAAATACTTTTTTCACGTTTGTTTGCCGCACCGTCTAACGGATGCTGTATTACCACAGTTAATTTGTTTGATCAGCATCTTCACTGTTTTCGCGCAGTATTTACCCGTGAATGCTGCCGATCGCTGCTATTTGCCAGTTGGCGGCATTTCGTATTTGCGCAAGCTGCGATTTGTTTGCGTGCAAACCTGTGGCTTGCCGCAATTTTTGTTTGTTGTGTGTGTGTGTGTACAAGTGTGCCAAAAACCTAAAAAAGCTTGCCGAGTTTTATTTTTATAAATTTAAACTGATTTGGCATGCCGACGCACGGCAAGGCAGTCAGGAGTCCCTTGAGATATGTATGTGGCATCGCTTTCCATTTGTTGTGTAAGGCCACACAAGTGACCTCCGGAAAACTGGTTTTACCAGAGCGGTTCAGCAAAAGAAGTATTTATAAATGGGCGAAATCTACACTTCGATGTGACTGGTGCAAACAGCGTTGCCACGCTTTTTAGAGATATGCTATGAGCAAGTTTTACAAGGCTGCTGGGTGATATTAATGCCACTCTTCCAAAAAAAAAAAAAATTATTTTAGTCAAAAATAAACGATATTTATTGTGCTTATTTGTGTTTGGATCAAATAGAAAATTACATAACGGTACACATATACCAATTTTGATCCTAAGATAGATTGTTAATACTTCACAAGTACTGTTGTTGTTGTTTCTAGCATATCTAAGAGTTTCTAAGCCCTAAATTTGATATTTGAAATCATTTAAATTTAAACAAAGACTTCGTATGCAACAATATTCTTGCTAGTATTGGTAAACATATGTACAAAATTTATGCGTGTGACATACACGTATTTATGTACGCTCAGCTAAGTAAAAGTGTCAAGTGTGTGCTTTTGCCGCTTGCTGCTCACTTCTGTTTGCACTTTCAATTAGTGACAAATAGTCAGTTCGTTGTACGGCAATGCTGCGCGCAACACAACAACAATATCTAGTTGGCCATAAGGTGATGGCAGTTGTAGCAAAAATGCTGTTAACTGAAATAAATCGCAAAACATACTCAAAAAAAAATTGAAAGCAGCTAAACGGAATATCTCGTGCTCCAATAGCAGCTACATATAAGTGCTCTTGTGTTCTGTGCTATGAGTTCAAACTTAAAAATATTCCACACGAATTCATTTTGATGATGTGGTTGGAGCATTTTGAAGTATTTACGGACTTATGAAATGGTTTTCATATATATTTTTATGCTGTGATTTCAGCTCACCGTCATTCGAAAATGAATTTCAAAATTTTTACTGCAAAAAATTATAGCATCATGCAAAAAGTATACAATTTAGTAACAGAGGAAGTACTTCCGAACTAGTTATTTGCGCAGTATCTCGTTACTTTGATGACATGCTCGTAAATTTCACAGCACTACATGTACGCTTGTAAATATGTATGTAATTACACATGTACTTCGCTATGCTTGCCAACATTTATAAATAATTATGCGCGCATGACACTAACGAGGCGTCTAATGGCGTCTTCAAGCAATGTTAATGGTCTTACCAATGTATCCAACTGCAATTGCAATGCGCGGTATGCCACGGCATCTCATGGATTCGCATTGTCGTCGTGCGTTGGCGCGGGCTTTGTCTCGCGCAGATCGTTTGTCGTTGTCACGCATGAAAATGTCACTCAATTAACGTCACAAATTTTTGTGGATTGTTTGTGATTGCCTACAGTAATAGCAATACCAGCAACAACAACAACAACAATAGCGCAGAAAGCAATTGCATGCTCGTAGAAACGCAATGTGGCTGCTGGCAAGCGATGCTTTACTTGAATTTGTATTGGGAAACGGTCGCCACAGTTAGGCGCAGCCGTGGAGCCCGCGCTAAAACAAATAATCATGCAGCCAGCATTAAGGTATTGCATGCCGTGATGCGCTAAGTGTTGGTGAAAACAACAAATAACGATTAAAAACACAAATGAAGTAACCGTTTGCCGTGCGCTTTGTTGTATTCACGCACAGATTTTGTTGCAAGCAATAATTTGTTCAGTTTATGTTGCTCTAAACCACTTTTAATAAATTCAAATCGATTTTGTTTATATGTATGTGTGTGTGTGTGTTTGTGCTTATGTAAACAAATGTTGATTTGTAATATTATCCAATTTTCCACGTTTTTCGTTGTCGCCCCGCAGCGCTGTTGTGGCAGGCTCCCAGTTATTGTCATACAAACACCAATAAACGTCAGTTAGTTTCCTGCTTTTGAAATGTCAATCATCGTTTACTTTACAGTCTTTCATTCGTATGTTAATGTTAATTGTTGCTTATAGCATTGTTAGCGCTCATTTCATTGCTAAGGCGCTATATAACTGACATGATCCGGCCCTATTAAATGTTTATGGATATTTTTTATTTGTTAATTTTTCAATTGTCCAACCGTTGCATGTCGCATTACTGCGCTCAGGTGTTTAAATATTTATGCTTGCTGTCAATTTGCATTGTTACTTATGAGCCATAATTAAATAGCTAACATAAAGAGAAGCAAATTGTATCGGATTTCGTGGAAACAAGCCTTTGAGTTGTTGGAATTTATGTAATTGTAAGCTTTAGAGAACTTATCACAGGCATAAGCAAGGTTTTTGGTCAGTTCGAGACTTGATCTTCACTCAAAATTAATGAAATAAATTTCCGAATATTTACAGTGTAGCAATAGTTTTAGATGGCGTTCCAAGTTGCACAAAAAATGCGCTTGATTATGCTAAATTACAGTGTTAAAAATAAAATTCGTATAAAATATGTTCTAGCAACTAAAATGAACTAGAACAGTGGTGTTAGAACAAGTAGTCGCAAAAACCAAAAAATATCGAAAAATTACATATTTTGTTCAATAACAGCGATCACATGTGATCAAATCATATACAATATAAAATATCGTGAATATGAAACTTGATCAAATAACACACGGGCTGAAAAGACCCGGAACTAACGGAGAAAACACGGATTTTTTTATTCAAAATTGGCTTTATTTAACAATATAATCTCCGTAACACAATCATATCAGGACCGTTCTAACATTTTAAAACCACTTTTGTAAAACGATTTGTATTTTGCCTCAAAATAGGCCTCAGTTTCAGTGATAACCTCTTCGTTTGAGCGAAATTTCTTAACAGCGAGCATTTTTTGTTTGTGGTCTGCGAAGAAGCAATAGTCGCTGGGAGCCAAATATGAAGAATAAGGTGGATGCGGCAGTAGTTCACAGTGCAATTCATGCATTTTTGTTATAGTTTTGATTGACTTGTGACACAGTACGTTGTCTTGATGAAAAAAAAAATTTTCTTTGCCATATGCGCTCGCTTTTTTACAATTTCGAACTTTAAACGTTCTAATAACGCTATATAATAGTCACGATTGATGGTATTTCTCTTCTCAAGATAGTCGATGAATATTACAACTTTCATACCCAAAAATACCGAAGCCATAACCTTTCCAGCTGATTGTTGTGCTTTCGGGCGCTTTAGACGTGGTTCAACAGCTGCTGTCCACTTAGCTAAAGATCGTTTTGATTGCGGAGTGAAGTGATGGATCCAGATTTCATCCATTCAACATGTTGCTGTTTTTGGTCAACAGTCAGCAAACATGGCAACCCCTTTGAATTGCCTCATTTAGAAGACCACTGTGTTTTGCATCATTGGTGTCTCTACGACTACGTTTGATGTCCGCAAACCAACGTTTTGTTGTGGTTTCTGTTGGTACAGAATCTCCATAACACTTTTCAAGCCTGTGCTTCGCTTGAACGGTATTTTTTACCCATCAAGAAGCAGTGTTAAATTAAAACATGAAATTGTTTATCATCCATTGTTTTTAAAATAAAAAATGTAGCTTCACTCTTAGCACAATAACTTATAAGCTAATGAATAGAATGTCATGAAATTTTAACAGCTGTCTTGTCAGCAGGTTACTACTAACTGAAAATGTGGTGAATTCAATAAAACTAGCGCCATCTATGTGTGAGGCCCGGCACTTTTCAGCCCATGTGTCATTATTAAAAGAAGTGGCAACAACTCAAAGATGAAATGAAAACTAAAATCAAATAAAGATAACCAATGCTCAAGATCTACAATTTTTGCAAAAGCGATCTCACAAAATGCACAACAACACAAAAAATCATTTACTAAAGTAAAAATACCTTCAACATTTCTGCCTACACAGCCCTGCCATGCTTCATTAGCAGCAATTCGAACTAGGAATGCAGTGATTTCCTCTCATTTCCTGTAAATATTTGCACACGATCAATGAAACGCCACAGAAATCAAGTCACCTTGAGCGCACGCACTTGGCGAATGCTTTCCTAGTAAATATGTGTATGTTTGCGCATGAGTAACTGCTATCGCGATTCATGCATTGGTGTTGGTAGCTTGTAACTGCCCATTGTGGAATGCGCAAACATCCGCTCGACCGCCTACTGGCCGCCCAACGAAGTACGAACTATGTGCGACTGCAGTTGTTGCTGGTGCCACACACTCGTTTGTACCCACTCGTGTGATAAGTAAATATAGATAGATAGTACGAGGTAGTGCGCATGCGTAGCCGTGCTTGCTGTTGCATAGGCGCTGTGTGTATGCTTGGCGCTGGAATGCGAAGCTGCAACAACTCGCGCAACGCACCTCCAACGATGCGTGGCCGGCTGTTGGGCCGTGCGAATGCCCGGAGGGCTAGTTTCGCGTACGCGAACATAGCCGAGCCAGATCAATGCGCTGAAGAGCACGGTAATAAAAATGGAATGAGAACGTGAACGCGAACGCGAACGCGAAGGAATGAAGCGGAGCGAAGTTGATAGCCAACACTGAGGTGGTGTATTGACGCTGCTGCGGTTATTGCTGTTGTAGTGGTTTTTGCTGCTGGTAGTGAAACAAATTCAACAACTGCAAAAGGAATTTAAAGTTCGCATATTTTTATCGCAAGGCACAATCAAATATTATGCTTTCTCACGCTATACGCGACCCATCTACGTGGCAGCAGCAATCACAATAATAACAACAGTAACAGCAGTGTGAAAGGTAGTCGCGTTGCTGCGACAGTGAACTGTTGTTGCTAGGGCCAATGTTGCTGTGTGAGAAAAAAGAGCATTGTTAAAGGTGGAAATGGATACGACATGCTCATCTTGTTGGCATTGTTGTTGTTGTAATGCTTACTTCTTATCGCTGTTTCTCATTTGTGCCCATTTGCTAAATCGATACAAGGTCTCACTGCCGCTTACGGCTCCGCTCTTCCACGCGCACGATGCGAAACCTATAACAACAACAACAACAATGAGCAAGAAATACAAACAGTGGCGGTGGGTAACATACCGTGGCAACAGACGTCGTTGCTGTTTGCGCGACAAAATCAGACCAACTTTGCCACGATTTTCCTACCATTGTTGTTGTTGTTGCTTGCGAGGCTCGTATGTGTGCGCAACCGATTAAAAAAATTCACACATTTTCACTTTGCAAAAAGGAGTAAAATAATGCGAAATTGCTGTGCAAGGCGCGGAGGGCGCGGCAAGTGGAAGCGGAGGCAGCTGAAGTGTTTGCAGCTACATACTCGTCAGCATGCAACAACAAAGCCGCTGAAAAATTCAATGTGTCGAGTGTGTGATGCCGGTTTCAAGTGCAACCAACGCGTATTTTATGCAAAGGCATGTGCCACACACACACACACACACGTTCTTGTTTTGTGCGCCGAGTGCGCTTGTGCGACGCCAGGAGTGGTAAGCGACAGATTTCAAGTGCGCGAAAATGGATTAAAAATTACAGCTGCGCTCTACAGCTGGTTGTTGAATGCCAATATTTCATGCCACATGTCATTAGCGAACGCAGCTTTGTGGGCATGCTTGTGTATTGAAGTAGCTGCCACACACACACACACATACACACATTTGCTGCTGACGCGCGCTGCTGCAATTTAAATGCGCTACATGCAATTGACAATTTGCGCTGTTGCAACAATACATGTGCCACTTGCACACATACATACGCCTGAGCGTGCGCGTGTGTATTGCTGCCACACCTATTTAACCATATACGCGTGTATGGAAATGTCATGCTACCAAATGTTGCAAATACACATATGTATACAGAAATGTATAAGCACTTCAATGCCACAGTTCACTGCTGTTGTATGACACGAATTGGGGACAGGTGGTTGCAACATGCATTTCTTTTCTTTCCATTATTACTTCATACGTATTGTTGTTTATGTCACTGGCAGCTTTACAAATGTGACGCTGCCGCGGCAGCGTACTTGTCATTTGTAAAGCCATAAAATTGTTTGCTTCTTTTTTTTTTTTTGTATTTGTTTGCATATTATTTTTGTTGCACTGTTTTTCTGCTGCTCGTTGCCACCATACGCGCTCACATGCGTGCCACAGCACATTTTATAAATTACAAATACCCACATCTGACTTGCTGCGCCAGCCATCAATCCGTTAGCATCCTGCACACATCACTCATTCTTCGCGGAGCAAGATTCACAATGACAAAAGACAATGTCGCATAGGCGTAACCGTGCAACACGCTGCAAAATTTGTAATCCTGCCATTGCCAAGCACCCTTGATGATAAGCAACGCTTTCTCCACCTTGTTTTAAGATTACTGCCGCCTTATACGTCGCCATGACGCTCGCTCACTCAGCGCTTGCCGCACACTTAGCAACGCAGCAATTCACCTGCCGGCAGCAACATGTAAATTAGTTACAAAATATAAAAAGCTGAGTGCTTTTACGGCGGCTCACAAAAGCTTCGGCGTTGGCGTCCACATACTCTTCCTCGTTGCTGCGCCACGCCCTCAACCTCACCTATGTCTTCGTTTGCTTCGCAGCGTGCATCAGCTGCAACTGCAGGATATGCATCCTTAACGACTTACAGCTGTGCAAGATGATGTATTTAGTGCTTCCAAGTGCGTAGCGCAAACAGATGCCAGCAATCAAAGGCGAAAAAGCCGCTACACGACGCGCTTTGCATCGCAAAGCGAAGTACCAAATGCACACTTGCACACATAAAAGTATATATAGGTATGTGCGTGTGTGTGCATAAATACCAGCACACAATGGCAAAGGGCGACACATCCGCTTCGTTTGTCGCTCACCACTCGTTCGCCGTGTGTTGGCTGTGATTTGCGAATGTCAAAACGACCCAGCGGGCAGCGCCTTTATGCATTCTTTATAGGCTTTCTTCGCTTTTTTGCTTTTATTTGCGCTTTGAAAATGCACTCTTCACGCAATCTTAGTCGTTCGCTTGCGTAATTACTTTTGCATTCGTGCATCGCTTTTAAATAAATTGAAATGATCTCATTAAGGTGCAACTAAGCAGCATTTTTCTAAATAAAAAGCGTGTAAAATCACATGCGAAAATTACACAGCCGCGCTATAGAACAAAAACAAAAACAAGTGATATGAAGAAAGAAGGTTTTCTTATATCCACTTTGCATGCGTTTCGGTTGCATAAAAGCAGCAGGCACTTAATATTTAAGCGTCAAAGTCATTAACATGTTGGAATACGCAACTGAAGATATTTTCTTAAATTGAATGCTGTAATGCCACAGAGTGGTACTTAAAGTTCTTTAAATACAAAGAGAAATAAATATTTATTAGAAAACTAAAATTTTTCACACACAGAAATGTAGAGATTTTAGAGCTAACAGAGTTATGGTAAAATATTGTTCTTTAGTACTTTTCATATTAGTTGCGCAACCAAGTACTCGCTGTTTGTTTTGTTTTTTATCGAAAATGCAATTTTATTGTAAGGCAATAGTCACAATTGAATTATTCGAAGTATTGTCCATCGTAGTCACGACTTTTTTCCATCTTTCTGGCAAGGCTCGTATACCATTACGATAAAACTGTGCATCTTGTGCTGCTAAGCAAGAATCAAGCCATTTTTCGATGTCGTCTTGTGAGTGCGACACATAAAAAAATCACTAATTTGAAAACGCAGTTTCTTGTTCAAATGTCTAGTTTAAGTTTATCACGTTTTGGTTATATCAAAATCGTAGACCAGTAACTGCTGTAGCCAGCCTATTGACAAACAGCGGGAACTTAGTTGCGCAGCTAATATAAAAATGTTCTCACAAGGCTACACTATCTCTTTCTTGTATGATTATGGTAGTGTTCATTTTAAATTCACTTAGCGCAAATACAATCCTGTGCTGAAGGCTCAGGCGCTTGTTCTCAACTCTTACAAATGTAGGTAGTTGGTATAGTCTGTCTAATATAAGAATTTCTCGAAAATTTCCATGTAACCGAAAAATAAGTTCATTAGAAGTGAATTATTCTCACATTGTAAAGTATTTCTTAATATATATTTTATATTGGTATACTTTTTTGCAGAAAAGTCACTTTGAATTAAGCCATAAAGTTCCTAAAAATCGCCGAAATATAAATTAAGCAGTTACAGCGTTCTCAAATGGCTCACCACTTGATCACAAGTAATGTTTTATGATACAAAGATATCTTTTATGAAGTTATAGCAAAGGATTGCATATACTTTGGCATCGCAAGTCAACTAAAGCGGTACTAACGACCGACCTACTAATTTCTCGGTTTTGTGTAGATAGCACGAGTCAAGAGTCCTTTACTGCCGACTTGAAGCAGTTCTATCATGCTTGGATATGTTACGTTAGTGCTATGAAAGTGTTCATTGTTTCTGTAAGCATTTACGTTGAGCATATTTAAGCTCGATCTCTTACATCAAAGAGTCTCAGCAGACTTATGCATCTTATGACTTGCGGTCAAAATTAAACCGATTATTATTGTTTTAATTTGAGGTTATCAATATTTATTACATTTCCATGACATTGTCTAGTAAACAATTTGTAAATTTAAACTTTCACTAAAGTAAATTAATAAAAATAATTAATATTTTTATGTTAGCAATTCACGCATATACCAATTCATATTGTATTCACTAAGTCACTGCTATTCAAAGCATTATTACAAATCGCTACAAAATACTGCACTAATCACAAAACAAATCCCTGTGCTGTGAAGGCACTTGAAGTGAAGTATAGTTGAGAGAACAAATGTATGTAAATAAGTACTTCCTGTAAGCCCACTCGATGGCTCTTTGCATGCTTACTTCGTTTTGTAGCATTATTTACACACTATCAACTAATTCACATGCATAAATAGTACAACCTTTGCTTTAATGTATATAATGTATGTATGTATGTATGTATTTGTATGTTTCTCAATTGTCATTTCTCTTCAATATTTACATAGCGTTTGATTTATTAGCCTCAGCATTTTCGGTATAAGCATTTATTTAACAACTCAGCGATTATTGATTTTGTACTCAACAGACAAAAATTAGAAATATTTATTCTTATCTACTACTATAGCTGATATCTGCATGGTAAGCTCAATGGGCATGCCCGTAAATACAATAAATGAGACTAGAAAGTTTATAAAATAGTTTACAAAAATAGTGCACAGCGTTTCTATGAGCACTCTGTATTGCCTGCGGCTTCGTTTTCGTTTTTTATTTGCTTTGCTCTCGATAAAGTTATTTTATGTTCTGACAGCTCACAGATAAGATTTCGCTGGAAAATCGTTATACAATCAGCCAATCTAGCTCACATTGTTACGGCGCGCTATATATTATATTATGCAGCCGCAGTAGCGCACCCATTCATAGTTTCGTCATGTCGGATGACGCGTTACGAATGCTATTAACGGTAATAATGGCATTAATACCGTCCAAATGTTGCGCCACTTCAGCTTGTCCATTCCATGCTGCAGTTAGCTTATAGTTTGTATATTTCTTTGTATTTTTAATCACATGCTAGCCTGGATGGAAGATCATGCTGTGCTGTGCTGTCCATTCTATTCACATATCGTATGTGTCATTCGTTGCGCTTCGTATACAATGCAATTCGGTGTCATATGTATATGCCTTCATTTAGCGCGATTTGAGCTTATTCGTCACACTGCATATTTTGCTAGCAGCTGTCACTCGCTACACACACACACACCCATAATGGTGTTCCGAATTCGTGGCATACAACTCTCGAATTGTTGGTTATAACTCTGCAGCGTGTGTGGCTCACAATTAGCGCGATTTACTAAATACGCGCACTCGCACACAGTTCGCCCACTCATAACTAGGTGTCATTATCATATTTCGCATTGTTTGCTTAGCAGCGCTGCTTTTGCCACAATTTACTCGCTGTTATTGAAACAGCGCTGTGTGATATTTGTGGTTTCCCAGCCTATGCGTGCGTTTGAATGTGTGTGTGTTTGATATTTTATTTTATTTTTATTTTTTTGTTCTTATTTTTCTTGTTTGTTCTTCGGCAATGCTAGTAACGCCTTTTCCTGGTATTCAAATGCACAAACGTTTTGCTTTCATTGTTTCACCTTTTTCTACTTCTTCTTCTTCTTCTACTACTTTTTTATATTTTTTCTTGCAAGCCCGCCCTGGCATCCGTTGCCCTCATTGTCATTGTGTTGTTACAGATTTGAAGTGCTTTTTTATTGTTTCATCGAGTCGGCGCGGCACCTTTGGCTGTACCAATGTATGCGTAGCTCACACGGGCACACGCACACAAACACACTCACACATACTCCTAACCTCTGCATACAACTTTTTTCTAATGCTATGCTGCATGTGAATTGTAGATTTTCCATTTGCTCCACACACAAGCCAGCACAGTTTGCTTTGATATCCCTGCACTCACACACACATACAAACATACAGCCAGTATTCATTTCTGAGCGCTGGCATCCTGTGATTGCGTGTAATTCCTCAATACAATGTGAATCGCTTCATTGACTTGCTAGTCAATACATTTCTACATATGCACATATGTATGCATGTATGTTAGCTAAAGATTTTATTGTTAAGGATTTGTTGCATGCTACAACATGTTTTACTCCTGCGGAAATAGATTTTTATAGCTGGTGATATATCAATAGCAAAGCGTACTTCATTAGCTAGCGTTGTTGTTTGCATTATTTATTTTGTTGTTGCTTTAGTATGCTCGCAAGTAGGTGGCGTCCATTTGGCATTTAATAGCCTCACCGTCACCCATCATTATGTCGTATTAGTAATGCGTGTACGAGGTAATTGTATATGCAACCGATTTCGCCCCTTGAACTCACACCTTTCGTTTATGCTTGAATTATAAAAACGATGTACTCATAAATCTATTGAGGTATGTTGAAATAAGCGGAGTAAGAGTATATTGTATGCTGCCGCCACTGTCTGCATTAGCAAATGATTAGTACCCAAGTGGTGTCCCCACCTTTTATTATAATTGTAGGGCGGATTTTACGAAATATATTCATGCGATATCCTTTCAAGCACTCCATATTGCTTTCTAGAAAATAAATAAAATTTTCTCAAAACTAAATTACAATTAGATAATCCGCCTCTATATGAATAATCGGAATATATTTTTGTAAAAAAGAATGCTTTAATATTCTGACATCTGCTTAAGAGCACAGCTACGATCAGCTGACTATCATATATTCACTAGGGTGGATCGAAAAAAATTTTTTTTTGCTTAGCTTAAGGGTAAAATTTGTAGGTTATAAAAACAGAAACTTTATGGAAAAAAAATTTTTTTACATCTAGATCCGGCCCACTCACTTTCAAAGCAAATTTCAAGTACAAATTTTTATTTCGTAAAATTTTTTGGTTAAGTGTTCTAGAAGCTGTGGAGAGTCCTCTTTCTGGCCAATTAAAAGTTATCAATTTAAAAAAAATTTTTGGTCATTATTGGAGTTTAAAAAAAAAATCTTAAACCACAACATGCTTTCCTTAAGCTTTAAAATAAATGTAGAGTCAAAAACCGGCAAGTTCGGTAATTTTTATATAATGGTAAAGAGTTTAAACCAAAAAAGTTATTGTTCCAAAAATTTTCTTTTTTATGAACTCCAAAATTTTATTGTTCCATAAATTTTCTTTTTTTATAAACTACAAAATTTTGCTCAGGCTAAGCAAAAAAAAAATTTTTTTCGCTCCACCAATATTCATCACTGGCAAGTTCAACTCACACCGCTGATTTGTAATTCTAACAGCTTTACTAATAGTTATTATTTTCGAAAGAACAGAGAGAGAAAAGAAACGTGATATAAGATACTTCTTAAGAACCTCAAAGCCTAATGTTAAAAATAGCCTTGAGAGTAACCCAAACCAAATTAATGCCGATTTTTCAGCGGTCTATATAACAGACTATCGCTTTATAATATGGTACACTCAGATGAAGTCACAATAGACAGTAACCAGTTAGTGTACAGGGGAGGTAACAGGTAGGTAGATACGTAAAGTGGCTGTCTAACGACGCGCATAGGCCTTTAGGAGGCCCACTGTGTTACCACCGGGACTATAGTCACCTCACTCTATTCGCCCCTCTCTGAATCAGTATCAGTGCGATAATTATATTTTTAGAGGCATTTTTGCATACACAAAATTGAATATATTCGGGTCTAAAATATAATATAATAATTTCCGGCAAACTGCCAACTTCAAACTCAACGTCAAATATAAACTGATAATAGATCTTTCAACACGGCGTGCAGCTAAATTACTACGATAAACGTAATTACGAAAATAAATTACAAAACCGAGCAAGTTATTGACATTCCAATGTCTGGCAAATTTTCGTGGGCAAAAAAGCGCCAGGTGGCACTGGCAGCAACACGCAAAATAGCAAAATAAACGAGCGCGAGTTCTGGTTTATGCAAATTTATAGCTTGTGTTGCCAGAGGCCAATGGCGAAGCACCTATCCTGCCGCGTTGATATAAACATAAATTTGTACATGGCACACATATGTACATATGTGTGTGTGTGTGTGAGTGCCTGTATATTAGTGTGACAGGCGAAATGTCTTCGTGATGCTGATGGAGCAACTACAGTGCCGTGCCTGTGGGCCATGCTACAAGTCGACATGGACACATGCCACACGCATCATTTATGTAAATACATACGCTCAAGCTACCTACATGCCAGCATGCAACATGCTGCAAGTCAAGCCAGTCACATGCTAGTTCCTGTTTAAATGACAGCACACCAATGTTGCCGTGTGAGAAAGTGTGCGTGGGGAAAGAAATCAAGAAATAGCAAAGCAGAGTACAGCAAGAACACTTGGTGACAACGTGCAACGCAGGTTGCAAGTTGCAGATGTTGTAGTGGCGGTAGTGGTGGCGCACAGCAGGCACAGGAAATGGCATAGCGACTCGATCTGTGCTATGTGGCATGCAAATTTATGTAACACAAGTTAGGAATGTGCACGCAACACGGCGTGGCAGTAGAAAAATTGCAGAAAATACTAAAAGAACGGCGTACCGCAACGACAAAAAGAGACATCAAAGTGAATACTATTAACGCTCGTAACCGTGATTATTTATGCACCACCGTTGAACTGGCAGCTACAGGCAACGTCCATTGGACGCTTCAACCAGCAAGCCATGCCGAAGACTAAGCTTGCCTGGCGGCAGCTGTCGACATCACGACCCACCAAGTTTATGCGGTTGAACGCAACGACCTCAGCGCTCAGACCTATGCACTCCGCTACCGCGGTACCTGACTTCAGGGCTACATTTTTTATCATTCTCAGCGGCGCATGGACATATGCAAATTTTTGTCATTTACAACATACTTCTGTCAGCGTCACCGCTTCATGGCACCGCTGCCGCGTCGCCGAAGAATCCATCTAATAATTAATATGTGAAAAATACGGGAGCGCGTAGTTGTTGTTGTTAGGGCAAGCAAAGTAATTTAGTGATTTGAATAAAAGCGTAGTCATTTCGAAAGGTTGCGGAACTAATTCATGAACAATTTCTTTCGGGCGCAGGAATAGAGCGGAGGCATAAATGCTGGAATGTGAAAAAATATAGTCGTTCACCTGCTATTCATAGTGATTTGGCTTGAAAGCTTGCGTTCATGCATATTATTATACCATATAATATTAGGGTGGAGCGAAAAGAAATTTTATTTTTGCTTAGCCTGAGGGTAAACTTTGTAGATTATAAAACAAGAAAGTTATTGGAAAAAAAATTATTTTTTTTAACATCTCACTCACTTTTAAAGTAAATTTCGAGTTAAAACTTTTTTTATCCCAAAAAATTTTTTTTTGTGTTTTAAATTCTTCACATTTATATCAAAATTACCGAATTTGCCGGTTTTTGATCCAAATTTATTTTAACGCTTAAGGAAAGCATGTTGTCGTTTAAGACTTTTTTAAACATGACCAAATTTTTTTAAATTGATAACTTTTAATTGGCCAGAAAGAGCACTCTCCACAGCTTCTAGAACACTTATATAAAATTTTTTACGAAATAAAAATTTAGCTCGAAATTTCTTCTTTAAAAGTGAGTGAGCCGCCTCTAGAAGTTACAAAAAAAAGTTCTTTTTTATAATCAACAAATTTTACCCTCGGGCTAAGCAGAAAAAAATATCTTTCTTCGCTCCACCCTATTATTTGTGTATATATATACATAGATGTCTGTGTGTACATGCGCTAAGCCAGATTTATAACGTTTACAGCACTAAATAATAATAATATACATATGTATGTGTGTAGGACTGCTGGCTTTATAGTTGAAAAGCAGTTTAGCTACACTTGTCTATCTTCATGAATGTCCGTTCAGCTGTCTATCCGCCTGCCTGAGTGCTGCACGTTGCTTCTGTGTGCATCGCCGACAGTTAGAGATTAGAAATGTTGGAGATTCATTGAGATTATACTTGTATTTTAAAGCGTTAGAATAGCTGTATTCATATGCTGTGATATATGAGTGCACAGCATGCTGGCAGTTGGCGGCGTAGTTAAAAAGTAAGCGCTTTTTTCAATTAAAACTTTTGCCTTGCATTTAAGGGGGTATAAGCGCATAGTTGGGTTGATTATAAAAATGGAAGCATGACGAATGTGCAATTGAAGTTGAAGTTCCATAGAATTGCTTAATATGAGCTATAAACGGCATATTTGACGAGATTTATGTGCCCGAGATTAGATAGTGTGTGGCGTTGCGAAAGCATTAAGAATAGATAAGTTTACTAATTTAAGTGGTTTAAAAAAATTTTCGAACTTTTTTTTGTAGAAGTTAGCATAAACATGCTTTAAATCAGAAGTGCTGAGCGTGTCAAATACGCTGCTTTATTACTCAACATATTTTAGTTAAGCTGCCACTCTTGCTTCACACGCATGAAAGTTTTAGTTATAATTATACTCGTGCAACATGTTGCTACAGAGTATAGTAATTTTGTGGAAATAATGATTGTTTGTAACACCTAAAACTAATCGAGATAGATATCGAGTTATATATACATATATAATTTATCAGGATGACGCGTTGATTTGAATTCCGAGTGACTGTCTGTCCGTCCGTCTGTCCGTGCAAGCGATAACTTGAGTAAAAATTGAGGTATCTTGATGAAACTTCGTACACATATTCCTTAGCAACCGCGGGGGGTTGGTATTGCAAATGGGCGGTATCGCACTATTGCCACGCCCACAAAACGCCATTAAATAAAAATTTAGTTTAGTGTAATTTAGTACGAGTGATTGCAGTAGGGATACCTGTGGACCAAAAATTATTTAAAAGTGGGCATGACCTCGCACCCTTAATAGCTTAATGCACATATCTTCCAAACCGCTCAAGCTAAATCAACCAAACTTGCTGAGAATAAGTCATTTTAGCACCTCTTCAAACTCTGTAAAAATGGGTAAAATCAGATAGTAACCACGCCCATTCCCTATATAACGGTTATGTTGAAAATCACTGAAAGTGCGATTACTCACCGCATAAATGAGTCAAAAGCATGAAATTTCCCAATCATGATGGTACGAAGAACTTTCTAGGATCTGTTGTAAAAATTGGTAAAAGGGCGTGGCACCGCCTACATTTAGTTGAATGCCTATATCTCAGGAACTGCTTGATCGACTGCAACCAAATTTGGTGTGTGAGGTTACCCTCATATTTATTAGACACTGTGAAAATAGGTTTCATTGGATGACAATCACGCCTACTTCCCATATAACAAAATTTTACATTAGAACAGAATAAAAGTTTGCACAGTTTAGTATAAAGTTTTGTCAACACCTGAATGTGTTTCTCAGGCTTTGATCCGTGCAACTTGCAAGAGTGTAAAATGTTCGGTTACACCCGGATTGAGCTCTTCCTTACTTGTTTTTATGTTTGTTTTATTGAGAAAAATATCTCATCCATACCAAGAGCTCAATTCTAAGGAAACTAAACTAGTCAACAATTATCAAAAATCAGCTATTCATGACAGCTGTCAAATTACAACGCTGTTTTTCAACTGCATTTTAAAAACACTGATGACTGTTACTTAACGTTAGCTTAATACCTTGCTATATTAAAAAAAATTCTCACCGCCTTATTATTTAATTAATTTTTCTAATTTTGCTTTCTACTTTCATTTCAGGTATGTACAATTGAACTTAGTGGACTTAACCTCAATAGAGAAATTTTATTTTGACACTTGGTGAGTTGTTATGTGAGAACATATGAATGCGTATATATTTTGCTTGAAAACATAAAGAGTTGCTATGAACCAAAATTAATTGCATTTTAAAGAGTCTATAAATGCACGGAAGCATAAATTACATATAGTTTGTTGACTAAAGCAGATTTATTTATAAAAAAACAAAAATAAACAATTCAGCTGCATTTCATACCAACCAAGCATAACACGATATAAACTTGGGCTGACATATATAAATCTATGTATATCTATAACCGTATATTTAAATTCCTGCGAACTCCGCCCCACTTCCAATTAGCGCAAGCACAGCTCTCTGCCGCTCCCAAAGTTCAGCCGTAAAAATCCACACTTGAGCACTTTCAAATAATGTCTAGCTATATATCAACACGCTTGTTGATTTTTTATTGTAGTTAGCGTACAAACGAACACCGTGGGTGCTGTCTCCGAAGGGGCTCCCAATTGTTAACAAACCCGCCGGGGCGTTAATTAATTAATTACCAAATAAAGTGTATTCAAATGCGAAAAGTGCGGCAACGCTTGTGACGCGACGAGACTAAGCGCAACTATATAAAGACACTTCTACACACACACATATACACATGCGCATATGTATGTAGATTGTATATTTATAAAAGATAATAAAGAAATAAAAAATTTAGAATTTCAAAAATAAGGGCTACAACATTTCAACACGAAAATTGTGAGCAACAAATGTTAAATAAAAAGCAGCAAACAAAGCTAAAAACACAACAACAACAGCAAAATAGTTGTTAAAATAAACATTACACCATTGTGTTTGTACGTTTGTTGTTGGCATGTAAACAAACCGCACATCAACATTGCTGGCAATAAAACTAACAACAGCAACAGCAGCAATAGTCAACGCTCGCGGCAACAACAACAACAACAACAAAATAAACGGACAAACGACTAAGCAACAACAAATTATTTGTAAGCGTACTTGTATTTGTTATTGTTGCTTTAAAGTGAGTTTGTTGCTGTTGCTGCTTGTCTGCTTGCCCACAGCCATAAATGAAGATCGGATATGCTGTCGCTATTTATAAATTGCTCATATTGAAGCTAAACCGTACGCCATCCCAAACGCTTCAACACTTCTTTCATCAACTTGCCACCCTCCCAGCCTATAGCTGCATATGCTGCAGCTAACATAGCTATGCCACAACAGCATACCACAATGCGAGCGTTTGTATACATTGTGCGCTCCAAAAAGTGTTAATGGTTTTAATCGGATTTTAAATCTTTCATTAACAAAAGCAAAAAGCCAACAAAAAAAAAACCACAACAACAACAAAGCAATCGATAAAAGCCATACAGTGTGTTAAGCAGAAAATTATAAGAATATTTTCATTACTAACAGCAGCTATACAGCCGCAACTGGCCGCTCAGCTAGCTACCCAGCACAGCACAGCGGCAGGTGAAGCCAATCGGCAGTTCAGATCGCCGCCGCTTGTTGTAATACACCAATAATGCGGCACAAATTTGCCATGTCATATCCTACAGCAATATTCGGCTTATTAAGCTTATCATGCTTATACAAAAACAACGAAAAAATAGGCGCTGACGCAGACACAGGCAGGTAGCGGCCGGCTTGGTAGCAGTCGTAGTCGCAGCATTGGCTCATACTTGGTCGCATCGCCACAATCATGCCAACCGGAGTGGCAACATGCCTTGGACAACTTAATTTTCTCTCATTCACTTTTTTCTTCGACTCATACAACATGCACACACACACACGCATAAACACATAAATACATGCGAGCGATATCTACATCTTCTCAATTTCATTATCGCTTTTGTTGTTGTTGTCTTTATTATTATTTGGCTATTATTGCCATAATACGTTTTGTTGTGGAAATTTAGCTGTTTCTCTTCACTTACATTCACTTTTCTTGTCCGTGTTGTTGTTGTTGTAATTTCATAAATGAATAACCCATTAATTGCCGACATTTTAATATACCGAAATAGCTAGCAAAGGAGTTGGGAAAATATTTAATATCACGTCCGGCGCAATCTTCCCCTCGTTCCATGGCACATTTTCACTGTCTGCGTCGTAATTGTTATTACTTATCTTCATTTTTATTATGCCTTGCTCTTTGGTATGCGCTAATAGCGAAATTATTTACGCTTTAATGAGATTTCGAGTGCTGCGTTGCTTAGTTAGTTGACCTGAATCTGCTGGGTAGCGCTCACTTAGCTGGCTAAATGACAAATTATGGCTGAGAAAGTTATGAAAAAGATGAGAAAATAATGAATTTGTCAATTTTGTCCGTAATTCAATTCAATACTCAATGACTAAGCGACGAATGCGAGTATATTTAGGCAGTCTTATTTCTCCACAAATAAATATATCTCGCGAAAAAAAATCTAGTGGACACATACCTGGACCCAAGTCTTCCAATAATATATCCAATATATTGAAATGCAGCTGCAGAAGTATCGAAGCGTTATGCAGACGCTCAAGCGCGGAATTTAATACGTTGCAAAGCAGAGACTAACGATTTTAGATGTTCAATATGTCATGAATTTTCTTGTGTCAAAGGTTAAACTCTGAAAATCTTGTATCATATATTGCATACTATGTTTAATTTATTGTAGACTCTATGATTTTTTCGCTCGCTGAAGTCGCATATTTTTCAAGCGCGCAGCTCATACTTGATATTCTTGAACTGAGTTGTCACAATGAAGTGACGAAATTTAGCTTTCAATGGATTATCTATGGTAATGAGTTCGAGTAGCTATGGTAATAAGTTCGAAAATAAGCGACTAAAATTTAGAAAAGCAGAAATTTGAAAAAAGTTGAGGTTAAGAGTTCCAAAACCAGCTATATTAAGGCTTCTGAAAGCAATTTCGAATGATAGTGAGCTGCAAATCTTATTATTATATTATTACTTAAGGTTCTCGCAGCCATCAGCAGAAGCGTGCGCAGTTATAACTGGTTTAGTCAAGTCTTTGAGGAAGTTTTCAACGCACGAATCACTGCAAAAGTGCTAAAAACCTAACAATGTGCGATTATAATGAAATACTTACTAATCTAGTTTGAAGAATGTATCTACCGTTCTCAATCAACTCATAATCTTTCCACGCACAGTGCTGCTCAGTGCAACTCCATTGTAGATTTTCGCAGTACGCTTTGAGCGCCGCAACAAAGCTGACAATTAACAAGTCAACCATTTACGCGCTGATTATTCGCAAAAAAGTGGTTTGAGCAGTGGCTCAGCTGATATGGCGATAAGCCAACTCTGCCTATCGACTGCTTGCCGCGTCACAACAGGATGCGCCATCCCACTCGCTGCGCGCGCAAGACGCCGAGCGGCGTGGCATTTGGATTGCTATGTGAGCCTGCAATCAACTAATTCAGTCGGTATGCCGGCACGCTCCAACCTCTGGCTGCTGCTTGATTGCGACTCATGGCACCACTTATTATTGACCACACCAACACTTGGCGGCTGCCGACGCAGCAGGCTGCTTGGCATTATTACACATCGCCATTCAAGCCATTCAAGCAAACGGCAATTGTTGTGGTGTTGCAAGTAGGATGTTTCTTTGACGCAATTGTTGCTGCGTGTGTGTGGTTTGATTGCTGGTTGCAAAGTTCGCCTTAGCAGCTGAGACTCTTTTCTAACCGCAGCGCGTAACTCCTCTAGTTGCTTTGCACTCCTTTATTATTGCAAATTTATTGGCGTTTGTGTTTGCTATTCCACCAATTGATTGGGCAATTTGGTGCAAATTTCTTCACAGCACATTGCTTGCGTGTGTTGGTTTATTAAATGACTATGGCTGAAAATATTTGTCTTTATTGAATAATTGTTATTGAATAATTGATTGAAATTCTTCAGATGAGTGATGCAGCTGATGACTTTTCTGTTGGCGTGAGCTGTTGAAAGTCAAATTCAGTATTCAGTGGAAATGAGCGTAAATTGGCGCTGATACTTTTAAATTAATTGAGTATTCAATGAATGAGAGCATTAATTATTTTTGCGAAATTAAAAAATCTGCAAAAAATATTTGCTGTCGAAAATTTGTTAAATTTTTAATATAAAAATAATTTTGAAATAAAAAAAGAAATCATTTAAAATAACTAATGAACAAGCCTTCACAAATATTCAGGTTGTTCAGTTTGTATGGCAGCTATATAATATAGTGATCTGATCTACATAATTTTTGCGGAGATTGGGTTATTGCCTTAAATAAAAATACATGCCAAATTTCGTGAAGATATCTCATCAAATGAAAGAGTTTTCCATACAAGCACTTGATTCAGGTTGTTCAGTTTGTATGGCAGCTATATAATATAGTGATCTGATCTACACAATTTTTGCGGAGATAACATTGTTGCCTTAAATATTAATCCATGCCAAATTTCGTGAAGATATCTCATCATGAAGATATCTCATCAACTCAGCTCATCATGCTGATCATTTATATCAATGCTGATATATATTATATCCTGTTCAGGGTATAAAAACTTATAAAATAAAAATGTTTGTTATTATATTAAAATGGCTTAAGTCGCCGAATTATGGTAATGGAAGCAATGTATGCCTTCTTTCCAGCTTTTTCGAGAATCTACGATTACTATTTGTCAAGCTTATCATAAAAACTACTTTTCAGTTAATTTTATAAAGTATATACAAAGAAGAACCCAAATTTTTGCAATTAGTAAAAAATTTAAATTGATTTCATTGAAAGTACACTTAATTAATTTTTGACAGCAGTCAGCGCGTTATCTTGCATTTTATCGCATTCCATTCACTTTAAGAGCGTCACAGCTAATCCCAACTAACCACCGTTTGTATACCGCAAAATGCTGCCGCATAGCAGCATGCACCATGCAGCGTACCTCTTGCAACCTGCCACATGACACAATAGCAACAAAAAGTGAGTTACAGCTTTTGCTGCGCCAACTCGCCACTTTCCGTGCTGCAATGCGGTGCAACGCAAGCAGTCGGTGGCTTACTGCAGTCTTTGTGGCAAGCTGCAATGGTCACCGCAAGCTCTATTAAAGTATATGTATGTATGTATGTATGTTTCTGCAAATTTCGCTTCGCACGCTCATTCTTCGCAGCGCCAAGTGGCCGTGTCGCTTGTGTTGGCCAGTTGTTGTGCTGAGTTGTGGCATACTTTAAAGAAATTTTCACTTTTCTCATTACAAAACTGCCACAATGAGCTGCCAGGCATACTTTATACTGGCAGGCGACAATTTGTGTCCGCCACACACACACACAGTTCGCAAACGACTGCTGGCCAACGCGAACGCCTGTCAACACCTTGCATGCTTGCCAAGTTTTAACGAATCTGTAATTTTGTTATAATTTTAATTTGTTGCTGCCTCTGCGGCGGTCACAAATCTGGCTTGTTGCAAGTAAATTTTTAATTTTCGCATACCAATTTTTGTGCTCATATTTTATTGTTTTCGCGCCGCAGCGAGACAATCTACGCTAATGTCTGCCTTTTACTGCCACTTGCGGCTTGTCGCATGCCACATGTCGCATGCCAAATTATGCATTTCTTTACTAACGCGTTTATACTTACACTAAATGCAACAATGTGGCAAGTTGACAGTTAAGTTGCACAACTCACGCGCTGCTTGCCACACCGCCCACTAGCTGCACCAAGTGGCAGCCGCCCGCATTCGTTTTTAATTAGTTGTTCATCTCGTACGCATCTCACTAATTAGCGGTGTCGTCTGTCACAGCGTGTGCGACAATTTCAAACTGCTCGAAACAATTTCATGCATCCGCCTAACGGTTCAGCAACTCAACACCTTCTCAGCGCGCCGCTGCTGTGCATATGCGCGCTGAAGCGCTTTTGATTTATAAGATTTATTAAATAAATTCGCATTGAATCCACTTGCGAACCAATTCAGACATTTCCTGTTACACATAAATATATATACAGCATCATAATGTGTGTGTGTATTTTTATCGCTTGAATTCAACCACACATGCTTTCAAGCCTTCAATTATTCATTCACTCATATATGGCACTTGTGCGCCACTTGTGCCATAAACATTAACCGTTCTCAATTAAAAATTTAAGTGCACACACTCGAGCCGCATGAATGATAAGTTTAAAAAATAAAATAAAATAAATTTAAATTATACACATAGGTAAGAGGTAATAAATAATGAAAATTAATGAGATCACGTAGAAAATCTTATATTTGTAATGAATCAGTGGCAGATGTGCTTGAACGCCAAAACTGCGATCATCTGTATGTGTTTATTATTCAAGCAGCTTACATATTATATATCTAGCCTTACATATTCATCTTAATTTCAATATCAATACATCTGCTAAAGTAGCTTGTATATAGACACCAAAAATTATTCAGCCAGAGTTTAAGAAAGGCATAAGTGATTTGAGAATCCAAATAAGTTAATCCTCTCGGCCAAGGAACATTAATTTATATGAGCACAAACAATGCATATATATATTTGGCAAAAATTTGCAATAAACGAGCAATTTATGAGCAATAAAATTTTGCTTTAAATAGTACAAAGAAAGTTTACACTTAAATTCGCTAACGAATAAACTTTGATTCGAGAGCTCTTAATAAATATTTTCGGCTTTCCAGGTGTTTTAAAAGCTACAAATTCTGCAAAGTTTTGAAAAACGTTAAATTTGCAGGCACTTTTTGCTAAAATGACGTCACAATAGCAGGTTTTTAATAACTATAAATTCTGCAAAGTTTTGAAAAACATTAAATTTGCAGGCACTTTTTGTTAAGATGACGTCACAATAGCAAAAATTTCAATTTACAAACGGTACTTTATGATTAACGTAGGTGTAATTACGAAGTAGGCTTGATGCTGAAGGTACTCAATACGATATCTAAAACAAAGCTTGGCTAAAGCGATAACAATAAAATAAAGAAAAGATGGTGATAGAAACGAATACAAAATGTGGTGGCTTTTGAAAAGCCTTTCGGCAATCTTCTCGGCTCTTGTGTTACTCAAATATCATCTTTAACTTACCCTAATCAAACATTGTATCCAAAAGTGGCTGCAAGCGCATGTAACTTTCGTACAGAAGCTGTAGTGTACTGTTCGCCGCCGCTTCAATCAGATTTCCCATTTCAAATCAACTTCAACTCCTCACCCCTGCCGCATTTATAATATTGTTACGCGTGCAGTCATCAATTAAATACGCTTAAAAGTTGTTTTAATCTAAATTTTCATTAGTACAAAAGTATCACGCAATGTTGACACACGGTTCAAATTCAAATCAGCTAAGTTCACTAAGCAATGACAGCTCAACGTTGCGTTGCCAACAATTTGTACCATAATCGATGTGCAATACCGTAATGGCAGCGCATAAATAAATCTTTCGACACAGTAAACAGTATTATGTGTGCATTAGTGTGTGTGTGTGTGTGTGTGCGTATGCATAATTTTGTATATTTAACCCAGTGGTATTAGCGGCAAATAGAGTTAGCGACGAAAAGTCAGACAGGCGTGGCGCGATGGCTGTCAGTCAAGCGTTGCTTTACGCGCTGATGAGGCAGCTGCGCGCCGGCAAAACATACACACGTACATGCATAGACTGTGCACTCATCTGCGCCACCAATACATGGCGTAGTTTGCACGTTCCAACATAGCCGTCTGCGTTGCCTCCGTTTGCTGGTCCATTTGTCGCTTAACAGCGCCATCAATGCGAGTATTTTTAGTATTTGTATGTATAAGCATACTTATGCTTTTAAATATATGCATACATCCTATCGAAATTAAAATCAGCAAGCCACAAGGTTTTCTGAGTGCAATAAAAAACGTCTCTGTGGACTGCAATCTATTTTTGCCACTACAACATTACAACAATAATTGGTTTAATTTCCATCAACATTTGTTGTATCATTGTTTGTTGGTTCAAAATTACCATTTAACAGATTTTATTCGTGTGGGGCGCCACTGAAAGACGCTGCTTGACGAACTTGCGAATAGCGGAACTTCAACATCTGTTAAGCGTAATGGAATTTTGCAGTATTTTTTATATACAATCAGTGTTGCGCTAGCCGCTTTCGTAATTCTGCACACATCTTTATAATACCGTTCAAGAGTTGCCCCACTAGTTGTACCGCTAAACGCTACTTTGTCCATATAACACTCAGTCGCGCTGAAAAAACTCTTTAAAACACTTTTTAGCGAACTTTTTATTTGTCTGTTAACACCTTCCTCCACATGAGACCTGAATAGTCGGCGCTGCCCTATTCTAGTCACACTTAAACGCGTTGCGGCGCTTTGTTATTTTTCAATTGTCACCGCCACCACATTAAAATCTTTTCAAATTTCATTAAAATGCGCATAACAATTCATTGCTGCTCTTATTATTGTTGTGCGCATATTTTTTTCGGGTTTTTGTTGTTGCTTTTGTTCTACTTCCAATCGTCGCGTTGACAATTTTGATGTTTTTACGCGCGGTCCATAAATCTAAGCGACGCGCCGCTCACTTCTCTACCACAATTTGTCCGCGCTCCTAAGAAGCTTTGTCAGCAACGAACGCCACTTTGCCTCGTGCACGTCCGTCTGTCTGTCAGTGCGCGCAGCTAGCAATCACAGCTACACTTTGCACTCCACTCATTCGAATTCGCGTCGCAAAGCGTAGCCCAAAAAGTAGATAATGTCATGCGCATAAACAGATTTAAATGAGATAAACTCCGCGCGGAGCCACCGCGCCACAGAGCGCCGAGCTCCGCATCAGGCACAGCGCCATCGCGCGCGTATTTTGCAATTGTATTATTTATCCAAAGCACGTACCGCACTCGAACGGCTGGCAAATGACTAACAGCCGCAGCAATCAGTCTGTCAGTCAGCGCTGACTGTCACAATCTTCAGTGGCTGTGTTGTTGTTGTGCAGCTGCTGACTGCTGACTTGACTTATTTGCCTTGTCTTTGCGATTTCGCCGGACTCCGCGCTGCCTTGTTGCTAAAGCTTTTTATATGAGTAGTCCTGCTATTTATAGGCGTATATGTATGTATGTATGTATGTTTAGTCTACTTGACATTTGATTGCTGGTTGTGTTTGTTATGCTGTTTGCTTTGCCACCGTCAATTAAGTGTGTCAGAAATTGAAATTCTAGATTTTCGAAAGAGATTTTTAGATTAGCGCGTTCTGCACGACGCTGCTGCGTTTTAGTGGAGCGCACGCTACACGAGCGGGGCATGCCACGCATATTTAATGAGCTTAGAGTGCGCTGGGGCGTAGGCGCAAGGGCGCGACAAGTGCGCGTCTTCAATTAGTATGAAAGCGAGTATGTGTGTGTGTGTGTGTCTGTCTTGAGTAGATTGCACTTAAGCGTGCGCTACAACAAATAATTGTGCTGAAATGACGAGGTGCGCCGGATCTGGAGTTGTAAATATGTAGGCGTGTGTTTGTCGACCGAATTAAAATTCTTTAAGGCCTTGTTGACTTAAAGTATCTAAGTTTTGTGCAGAGTTCTTGTCACTTGTTCAAGAAGCAACACACACTGTTGCCAACGGCAAACTTTTTTATTTAGTTTTCGTTAATCTTCTTCGTCAAAAAACTTAAGAATCTTCTTTACAATTGTTTTGCGCGCATTTTGTTTAAACTTGCTGACCCCAAAATCACTTTTCAATCAGCGCGGAACATCAATAAAAATTCATGTTTCTACAATCAAAAATGGACCATCAATTTTCAATTCAATCGCGAATGTTTACAACAAAAGCAAAAAGCATAGTAGACTACAGTTGTATATGCATGTGTGTGTGTGTACACATAGATGTATAAATTCCGAGGAAAATGTGGCGAAGAGTCAATCAAAGAAAGATCACTAACAGCAGCATTGCCGAAAGAGCTTTATTGAAAGAGATTTAGTTGAACTATTGACGAAATCATTGCGTCATGCAAATTGACATTACATTCGATGAATTTGGTTCGGTAATATTTGAAATTTCGTGAAAAAAAAATGAAAAGAGTGAACTTTTAACTTCACAATGACCTCACGCTGACTTTGTACCGCAGAGTTGTATTTATTTTGAGGTTACGTGCTTAAATGTTATGCTTAGCTGTTATTATGAGAAATTAACACAAAAATATTGCAGAACATTAGATCTTATGCGTAAAATACAGGTTGGTTGAAAAGTTGGTTAGTCTCACCAAGAAATAACACTATTAGCTCCAAACTACTCAAGTTGGCATCTGTGTCGTGAGAACACATGTAAAGCTACAAGTCATTCTTTGAAGTTGACGTGTCAGAGTATTTTTTTAATACGAAAAAAATTGAATATTGCGCATTGATTAGATTCTTTGTTTTGCAAAGGTTTAAAAGCAAAGGAAATTTATGAATAATTGTAAGAAGTGTATAAGTAGTCCTCACTTTCAAAACGCACAGTTGAATTTTGGGCTGGTGAATTTAAACGTGGTCTTACTAGGCTTGAAGACGATACACGCAGAGGACGACCAAAAACCGCAACCACAACAGAAATCATTGAGCAAGCTCATAATATTGTTAGTGTAGCTCCAAGTTTGACTAAGCGTGAAATTGCTTATGACAGAGGCATCTCAAACAAACGAGTACTTCATATTTTACATGGAGAATTGCATATGAAAAAGTTGTTTGGAAGGTTAGTGCTGCACATGCTAACACTTAAACAAAAACTAGAACGAAAACAGATTTCTTAGCATAATTTGGAGCGTTTCAAGTAGAATAAAACCGATTTATTGCGTCGTTTTATAACTATGGATGAGACTTGGATCTATCACCATGATCCTAAATTGAAACAAGCACGTTTACAATGGACTGAAGCTGGTTATTCAGCTCCAAAGCAGTTGAAGTCACAACGATCAGCAAAGCAGGTTATGGCATCAGTTTTTTGGGATGCAAATAAATGTTTGTTGATTTATTATCTGCAAAATAATAAAGCAATCAACTCTGTATATTATTGTAGCCTTTTGGATCAGCTGGTTGAAAAAATTCGTGAGAAAAGATCTGGTTTGCAGCACAAAGAAACCATTTTTTATCAAGACAATGCACCTGATCACAAAGGTGTTTTAACAATAAAAAAATTCAACGAATTAAAGTACGAATTGCTTCAGCATCCACCGTATCAACAGATTTGGCTCCCAGTGACTACTACCGCCTCAGAAAGCTGAAAGAGTTCCTTCGTGGAAAGCGTTTTATTAACTAAGAGCTAACAGAAAGTCATTTTTGTAATGGCGTACAATTATTGGAGGATCATTGGAATAAGTGTATTGAAGTTAAGGGAGATTATATTGAATAAAAAAATATATTTCGTACCCAAAAACAGTATTTTTTTCATTACGAACGCAGAAACTATTCAACCAACCTGCATTACATAAGCAAAACTGTGAGTTGACAATTAGCAAATTAGCAAATTTTAGTAGCAAAAAGAAGGTCTGAAATTGCATATAAACAACTAGTTCTTGAAGTGTCTAAAGTTGCAAGAAAACTTTCTAAACAGCTTAATTTGAATACACACTTGAAAGTACCATAAATTCTGCAAGAGTGTCTACTTTACGTAACATTTGCATAAATTTTGTCTAACTACCACACGCACACGCACGCGCACACAAACACTTGTGCGAAACTGAATGTAAAAGCGCAAACATTTCCTAATTAACTTTTGTGGCGACACTTGAGCACAATGAAGAATAACTGCAACAATTTCACAGTTTATTGACACAGCCTACCCACAAATGCCTTCAACATGCACACTCTCACACATGTGCGCACAAGTGTTGTAGCAAATGGTGGCGCAAGAAAATTCTGAGAAGCATTTTGCTGAGTGCTGGCGATTATTTTGCGTGGGCTAGAGACTTTTGTATGCGACAGCAATTTGTTGCTGTAAATACGGTATTTACCATTTAAACACACACACAAACATGCACATGAACATGCATGTGCAACACTCTGGCTGCAAACTTGACACTTGTGCGCACAATTAATTTGCATTTCACTCGCCATTTATTGTAAATACAAACACGCACACATACATGCAAGTAAATGTATAAAAATATTGCAATTGCAACAACTTATGCATGCAATCACATGCAAATAAAATTTTTGCTTGCTTGCATACTTGTACAACGTGTGGCATGTGTTGCGCCATTGCAGCCAGCTCATACATATGTGGGCAGCAAGTTGTTGTTATTGTTGTTGGCTAGTAGAGTCATATTCTAGCAGCGGATACAGAACTCATGCAATAATTTAGAGTATTGCTTTTTTGGGGGTGCGTAAAAGGGGGGGGGCAAGTGCCGTTTCGTGCTAGAACGCACGCTTAGCACGCAGCAGCACTTGTATGTTGCAAGAAACCGTAACTGAAGGAGTTGGTTGCTGCCACTTCTGTGCCATGCGTGCAAATTAATTTATAATTTACATTGACGTTGCACATAAAGTGGCACACACACATAAAAAAAAACACATGTAACGGTAGTGGCAGAAATGCCACAAGCTGTTGACAATTGAATCGCAGGCATTGCCAGTGGGCAGCAGCAGCCGATATATCTTCATTAAAGCGATTGTACGGCTCTGAAACAACGCTCGACGGCATACGACTGCTGCTGTGATATACAACAACCGCTTCGCAGTGTCCAAGTCGGCCTGGAGTTGCGCATGCTTTCGAATAAATACTCTTATCTGATGACTTTGAGCGGCTTAATGGGCAATAATTGCTAGTTGGTCGCCAATAATTGACGTTGAGTGAGCGAAATTGAAACAAATAGAAACAAAACGGCAAAAGAGCTCATATTGATTTGTGTTAGTTAAGTAGAAGCATCTGCTAAAGGCTATTTGTTTAATTATTTGGTGTAGAGAGAGAGAGAGAGCACAGCAACGCAAAATATATGCTAGTACTCTTAGTGAGCACAATTTATACGCACTTGAAGGCAATAGGTGACAATAGCAGGCTTATATTGATTGACAAATCTTTTTAGAAAATATTATTAAAATTAAAATCTTAAAAAAAAAGGCAGCAGAAAGGTAAACAAGTCTTTGTCGCAAAACCCATCAAATCATTTACGTTGATGAGTGCGCCCGTTATAAAGACTTCCAAGTTACGCTGATCAAAGACTACATTTTGTTAACTACCATTAATGGTACTCCAATTAGTTGTTTATGGCTATTTAATGCACATGCTCTTTACGCTCATGCTGTCATGTTTTGTTTTGTTTTATACTTCCGCTCTTTTTATTGTTTTTTTTTCCAGCCAATTTGCTGCTTTAATGTATTTCTCACCGACAAGAAAGTAAGCCTGAGCAGTTAATTGGCTATAAAAGACATAAAAGTAAGTGGCGTTGACAAAACGCGCCGAAAAATCAGTAAATGTAATCGCAACAACAACAACATAAACACAATGCAATAAAATAAATCGAGTGCAGATTTGCACAGGCAAACTTAATGTGTGTATGTATGTTTGCATAAACATAACAACAATAACAAACTGCGTTGCTCTTCAGTCCTTCCTTCTGCCCAAAGTCATAAAAACAAACTGTTACTAATGTTGCATAAGAGAGAGAGAGGGAGAGAGCAACTAAACTCAATCCAGCCAGTAACAGTCACTCAAAAGGAATACAACATACAATAAATTGCACATTATGAACATAATACTTGGAAAAATCTGTCATAAAATTGTACGCAATGAATGTTGCCACCAGCCGGCAAAGTTCGGAGGCGACCGCACAAAAGTACTATACATGCTGCCTTATTGTGACGCATTTGCAGCAAATTATTTTTTTTTATATTGGGTGTATGCATTAATTCGTGCGGTTTTTTTACGAAAATTAAGACTTTATTGTGAAAAAATTGTTATACATTTAATGTTCAAAGTATTGCCCATCGGAAGCTATGATGTTTGCCCATCTTTCTGGCAGTTTGTGGATCCCATCCCAAAAGAACTTCTCCGGCTTGGAGGTCAAGAAAGAATCAATCCAATTTCTGATACCCTGTTCTGAAGAGAAGCGTACTCCGGTGAGGGCATTCTGCATTGATCTGAACAAGTATTGATTCGTGTCTTTGATTTTAATCGTCTGGAAACGGTTGCTTGATCAACTCCTAATACTTTTGCAAGTTCTTTTTGCGTCTGGCATGCATCTGCGTCGAGCAATGTCTCCAATTCTTCGTCTTGAAGTTTGTTTGGCTGTCCGGGTCGTTCTCCGTCGTCTAAGTCGAAATTGCCACTTTTAAACCGTGCAAACCACTTTTGGCACGTTCGTTCGGCTAAAGCATGGTCACCATAAACGTCCAGTAAAATACGATGGCTTTCGGCAGCACTTTTCTTCATGTTAAAATAATGAAGAAGAACTCCCCGCAAAAACACTTTATCTGGTACAAGTTTCGACATTTTCAAATGAATGAAACAAATTGTTGTTCATACTCAAACAATTTATATCTACTGAAAACGACGCGAAATGGCAGTACCTTTGAAATGAATATAGCCACAGATGAATACGACGCGAAATAATACTAGTAGAGCCCTCTCTTAGAAAACCGCACGAACTAATGCATACACCCAATAGCTTTTTAAGTAACATTGTCGAGTGTTGACTGTAAGTCTTGTCACTATTTGCAGGTGTTGGCATTCGTCAAAGCATTAAGCGCCGCTGCACAGTGATTGCAAATGTTAATGAGTTAGTGTTGTGCTCGGCTTAAAGTGCATTTTATGTATTGCTTAGAAACTGTACGACAGCTGAGCGTGTGGCATGCGACATTTGACATGCCATAGTGACATTAAACTACAATTCTGCACTATTTCTTTGCAACAGCACTTCAATGTCGCAAAGTGCAAACAAGTGTCACATTTCCGGCGCACGCCTTATGGCTCCGGCGAACCCCGCGACCTTTAATGGCTGCTGCTTCTGCTACTCTGCTTCTGCTACCGATGTTTGGTGTCATAAAATATTTACGACTGCAATGTCACACACAGTACACATATATATATGTACATGTGTAAGCACATAATCGTTCGAAGTGTTCACACTATAGCGCACATGAATAATAAAATTAATGTATATGTGTGTTTGTGTAGTGCTTAATGCGTGTGACAAATTGGTTTATAAAATTTATGTCTACTCTTAACCCGACAAGCAAGATTTATAGCCGTCCACCCACTGCTCTATCACTTTTTAAACGATCTGTATGCCTTGCGGTGACATATGTATTAGGGTGTATTTGTTTTTTTTTTTTGCTTAGCCTGGGGGTAAAATTTGTAGATAAATAAAAAAATATTTTTTTTTAACATCTAGGGGCCGTCTCACTTTTAAAGTAAATTTCGAGTTAAAATTTTTTTAGGACAAATACAATTTTTGTTGGTTTAAACTCTTCACATTTATATAAAAAATTACCGAATTTGACGGTTTTTGACTCAAAACTTATTTTACCGTTTAAGAAAAGCATGTTGCCGCTTAAGACTTTTTTTAAAACTCTAATAATGACCACAAAAAACTATAACACTTATCAAAAAATTTTTTACGAAATTAAAATTTTTACTCGAAAATTTACTATAAAACTGAGATGGTCTACTCTGGATGTTCAAAAATGTTTTCTTATTTTTCAGAAAATTGTATTTTTTATTATCTACAAATTTTACCCTCAGCCTAAGCAAAGAAAAAAAAAATTTTTCACTCCACCCTAATATGTATGTGTATATGCATTTGTGTGCCTCATATATACATACAACTATATTTACATAGGTATGTGTATATTTTACGATTACTTTTATTCCCTTTTAATTTTGTTGTACCTCTCTCATAAAAAGTCACATAACATTCCCCCAAAGTTCGACTTCCGAAAATTTCCTTATTAATTGCGCATAATTCATTAATTAGTTCCACGCTCTGTGCACAAATTGGCCATTAATATGTGTGTATTGCTTGTATTATATGAGGTTAAGAATGAGTAGGTCATAAATATACCCTAAATACCTCGTGTGGTGAATAGGGTCATTTCTAAATAATAATTTAGGGGTGAGTCACTTGGCTAAGTATTAAACAACAACAATATTAATATAACAACAACTTACCTCAAGATGTTTTAGGAATTCTTTCGCGCTCACACATTTCTGCACCAAAATGTGAGTCTAGTAGTCAAATTTTTATCACTTTTGATATATGACGGTACTAAAAATATATTAATATATAAGTACTAAGATAAATCATACACATACTATATGTAAATTATATTATTTTTATGCTTTTTTATATTATATATTTTATATTTTTATTGAATAACACAAATAACTCGATTTCTCTTTTTTCTCTCTCTCTCTTTGCAGGTATGTTCCCCCATATGCGAAGATATAGCCTCTCTTTGTTGGAGGTTTTCGAAGGCCCAGTACTTTAGGCTTTTGCTAGCGATTTAATTCATAATGGCGCTGGGTTAGAGCAATAGTATCTGCCAAGCATAAAAATGGTTTCATATATTATTTTATATTTTTTCATAATATTCACTTCTGCCTCATTACATTCATTAATAAACTGTATAGACTGACTATAAAAGTGCGTAAATTTTTTTTTGGTAGTAGTCACAGCCTTTCGCTAGTAACTAGGGGTATATAGAGAGCGCAGAGCGCAAAGATTTAAACGTTGAACACAAAGACGACGACACGACTGTACGACAGCGAAATTTTCTTGTCTGCAAATGATGCCTTGAAGCCAGCTTAATGAATATTTTGCAGACGGCAGCGATCAAACAGCTGATGTACACAACTTCGTGCCATCCTAAAACCTTTTACTTCAATGAAATTGAAATATTTCGTTTAAAGTGAAATTTTTTACGCTAAAAATAAGTAAATAGATCGATTCATTTGTTTATAATTATCAATTGTTATTAGAAATGATGTATCAGAGCTATTTTATGCTTCTGTTGGTAAAATAACGTTAGACTTGTTAGAGCTTTGATTAATTTTACATATCACGTATTAGTGGCAACACTGCAGCTGTCCATTGTCGTCGGCAAAATTAGAACTGGTTTTAATTTAGCGAGAGCAGCCTGCTGACGTGAAGTCGTGTTGCCTGTCGCATGACGCTTGTCGTAGTGCAAAATAGAGCTAAGTAATGAAAAATATTTATGACTGTATAAAATATAATAAATTGTATCGTTTCTTTTAATTATTTAGCTTAAGTTGCTTGGCTGAATTGCTCTTAGCTTTCACTATGCGTCTGGCTTAAGTCGTCAAGTAGTTAGCCAATTTTTAGGTACTTTTTGTAACGGCAGCCCATAAAATACGGACTTATGTAGGAGATCAGTATTAGCGTTGAGGATTTACTACTACGGTAATGTAGTTATTACGTTAACGGTAATGAAATATTTACTCTTTTTATCTAAATGGACAGAAGTGACTTACGAAATAGCTTAAGTTCCTTGCGTGAGGAAGAGAAAGAGAATTTATTTGAAAGAGCCTGTAGCTAATCTGACGTCACTCTAGCGAATGCGGTGTTAAGTTTTAGATTCATACGAACTAATACATCTAATTAGTTTTTTACTTTCTCCAACTCAGTATAGTAAAATATTGAAAAATTAAAAAATTTAAACAAAACACATTTAATACAGCGAGAGCAGATAAAATATGACAAAATAAATAAAAATTAAAATTACTTATCAAATAAAGTGTTATTAGAATAATTTATAGCAAGTTTTTTATATTAATACCGTTTCTCCACAATTTCTTTCTTTAATGAGAAACAAGCTGCTTATAAATAAGTAGTTCCTAATTGTTAGCTATAATCCGAATCATGCTCCGAAATCTACTGCCCATACACAATTTTAAATAGCAAATCATTAAGTCATCCCTTTTTAAAAAAAAAATCAAATTCTTTAAGCCTACTAAGCATCTTACTGAACTTATCTTCAGCCAAAATGTACAACGGCATTAAGGCATACGGACAAAAAATGTTGCCACAACTAATGATTAATGGTTATTTTGTGCACAAAAGCAAAGGAATTGTAACGAAAATTATGTTGTCACGTGAAAAGCCATATTTGGCTACAAAATGAGAACAACAACAACAAAAGTAATAATAAATTCCGTCACGCTAAAATTTTATCCTTACACGCTCACACACATATACAAACACATATTCGTGTGAGGTAATAGGGCAGACAATGCCAGCGACTTCCGCAAGCCAAAAATGTTGTGAAAAGAAAATTGCCTTTATAAATTAAAATATCTGCCATACCTATACTACTAAACATATGCATTGTTTGTATTGTACACCAGCTCGCAAGTAATTACCGCAGCAAAGAGGCTGAAAACCTCACACATGACAAGCTACTTTCGAGCCGCGCAACAAAATTTCGTATTATTAATATTAATAATAATGTTAATGTTACATTCTTGTTGTATGTTAGTAGGCAAATAGGTCATGACGCCCAAAAATCCTCATACACACACACACATATATATAGTTGCAAAAGGTATGGCTGCATAATGAGCACGTTAAAGCGGTGGCACAGTTGACAGGATTATGCCGCACACAAAGTTTCGCACAACCAAGCGAGCAAGCAGCAGGTTGTGGAAGTTGTAGAGTAGCATAAATTCACACATATATGTACATACAGGCTCGTATGCGCGCTAGTATATGGTGTATAAGAAATATGAAGCTCGAAAAAAAAAGTCATCAGCTTAACTGGAGTTTAATTATTTAGACTTTTTCACGTTTGCATGTATGCCTTTTGATACAGGGTTGTCCTGTAGAGGTTCGGTATCTTACTCGCAACGGATATGTCGAGCGTATGTATTAAAAATATATACCTGTTAGGGTGGAGCGGAAAACAAATTTTTTTTTTGCTTTGCCTGAGGGTAAAATCCGTAGATTATAAAAAAATAAAATTTTTGGAAAAAAAATGTTTTTTAACATCTAGAGGCGGTCCACTCCCTTTTAAAGTAAATTTCGCGATAAAATTTTTTTTGGACAAGAAAAAATTATTTTTGGCTTCAACTCTTTACATTTATATAAAAATTACCGAATGTGACGAGTTTTGACTTAAAATTTATTTTAATGCTTAAGGAAAGCATGTTGTCGTTTAAGACTTTTTTTTAAAACAGCAATAATGACCAAATTTTTTAAGTTGATAACTTTTAATTAGTCAGAAAAAGGAATATTCACAGCTTCTAAAACACTTATCAAAAAATGTTTACGAAATAAAAATTTTAACTCAATAATTTACTTTAAAAGTAAGAAAAAAAAATTTCGTTCCACCCTAATACATATGCACATTAGGGTGGCTCAAAAAAATGTTATTTTCTGTCGCTTCGTACTCTAAAAAATTGGTTGATGGGTACCGCTTAGAAAGGCTCTTCAAGTATGAGCTCTTAACATACATATGTAGGTGCCTATAAGCGTATGGCTATGTGTCTACCTGTGGCACAGCACGACTTTGCCGCGCGTATACTTGCTCCATCCTTACTTATACACATACTCGTATGTATGCAGGTATGTGTAACAGCCTTAGCCCTTAAGTGTTACCCTGCTTAGTTGTTGCTCACTTCAGCAGCCTTTATTATTGTTATTGTATTTACAGCATATTTGGTTGAAAGATATTGATTGAGAAAGAATTTGCCTTTTGCATGCCTAATTGCTCTTATACCCTACTCTAGATATGCTTAAATAAATAAAACATAAACGCAATCACACTCTTGTTACATACATGTGTACATACATACATGTATGAGTATATGAATATATATGCGTGTTTGTGTGCTAGTTTTCCACTTCAGCGCATAGTTTTAGTCACTCCTTTGGTATTTATTGATTTCTTCTTCCGATGTAGCAACATAAATGTTTTCATAAATATTTCACTTTGTGTGCATGTGTAAAAATACATAAATATTTATGCATACAATAATTAAGGGGATGAATATCTAAATTATACATTTTTGCCGCTGCGCGTAGCAACTTTTCTGAAAGTGAATTCGCTGATGGAAATATTAGTCAGCAGTTTTAGGCTTATAATTAATGAAGTTGGCTAAAAGGTACAGACAAAACGCGATAATTTTAACCAAAAAAAATTTTATCAAGCATAATTCTATATAGTGTTAGCATTGTTTATGATTTATGGTGTTATACTAACTCGGCAGATCTTTATCTACATTTATTAACAAATTTCTTAGCATAGTCTTAGGCGCATAAACATTATTACTTTTAGCACGCTACAGAAAGTGGAACATAAAGCCGATAGAAATAGCACAAAAACATAAAAAGTCACGCCTTACGAGCGTCTGTGAAGCTTTCTCCCAACTCAACTTTTTTTTACTGCAGATTTTTACAACTTCAACTTCAACCCACGACAGTCGGGTCTAAGTAACCGGTAAGGACCCGGATTTTTATTAATATAAGCAATATTACTCGAAATTACTTCAAAAATGTTTACTAACGCTACAACAACAACAACAACAACAACAAACTCTCTTTTACAAAATATATTCTTACTTGGAACACACAATTCACATAACCTTACTTTTTAGCAACATGTTGCAAATTTTTGGTCTCTGTTTGTGAATTTTTTACCCAACAACTCCTCAATGAATCAAATCCTTTAAAAGAAAGCTTACTTGATTTAATTTAATGAAATATTTTCAATATTGAGTGTCGAGTCATGCGAATTTCAAAAGGTACGCATTTTCTACAGCTCTCACTAGCCGAACTTGTTTTTATTTCGACTTTGCAAGAAGGCGTGTTCTGAAAGCGCAAGCAACTTAAATACACTTTTTGACCTAAGCACGCCTTCATAAACTCTTCGTCCGCTGTATTCCTTCACAAACTTTTTGTCTTCTGCATTGGTAATTTAATTTAACACACGATTAACTCCAAGCCAGTAATAATTCTTACCGCTTTAATAGTATTATACTGTGCAACGTTGTTGCTTTTGTTGCATGCTGAAAGCAACTTTAATGAATTAACACAGCATGTGTCGCGGCGACATTGTCGAGTGCTTTATTGTGCCGTAAGGTACCACATACTTGCATGGCGCAGTTGAACCGGTATTTGCATGCGCACACACATACATGTAAACCTTTTACGAAAGTATGTGTGCGTGCATAGTAACATAAAGCGTTTCAATGTGAAGCAAATATTCCGCAAGCAAAAAAAAAATCACTACAACAACATATAAAAGAAACACATGACCACAAACCCTTGACTCATAACACCTTCTGCTCTCTCTCTCTCTCCTTGCCTCTTGCTGCATACGGCTTCATTCGGCACCGCGCTTGCGTCTACCGCGCTCACCCACCGTGCGCCGACCACTTAATTCATATGTACAATATATTCATTCATTTATCTTTGCCGGGCAAAAGATTAAAATAATGATCCAATCAGCGTTGGAAAAAAATTATAATAAAATTTCGCAAACAAGCTAACAACCGCAAAAGTAACTTAATTTCTCTGTCGTGTTTACCAGCGTTGTGTGTGTGTGTGCCGGTGCGACATTGGCTGTTTCAGAATTTTTGCAAAAGCAACACACGCTCAAACACAAACATAGAGACCTGTAAGCTTGTGGTTTTTCGGGTTTTTGAAGTCATGTTTTATTAATTTTTGCTATTTACCACAATTTAAAGCTTTTCGATTTTTTCTGCATACCCTCGACTTTTGTGCGGTTGTGGTCTATATTGTATTGTGTGTCGAAGCGTGATTACGCGGCAAGTTGTTTTTGCAATTCTTGTTGTTTGTGCTTTTTAATATTATAATTTTTTTTTTTTTTAAATTTTTTTTTTATATTTTTTATTATTTTCTTTCTATTATTTCTTTTTTATTTATTTTTTTTATTTAGTGCTTTAAACGCTTAGGATTGGGTCAGTGGTCATTGTGGTCTGTTTTTATGAGCACTTTTTCGTCGCTTAATTGTTGTCATTTTTTGCGTTCGCTCTTTGCTCTTTGCACAGTTTTAGCTTGAAATTTAATGTTCTCACGTTTTGCTGAGAGCACAAGCAATACGATTTGCCGGGCGCTGCTGTAGGTATGGCGTAATGCTTTGTGTTTAATATTTTTTATGGCCGAATTGTCTTTTATTGAATGGAAAACAGAAATTCAGTGAGAGATCAAATGTCATCAAAGCAATTAAAAAGAAATGAGTCAAATAGAAAATAGTAAAAAATTTAAGTTTTCTCTGCGTTCGTGGTGCTAAGTAAATATTTTTGTTCATATTTAACCAAACACCTCGCTTCTTGCGCTGCTGCACTACCTTTTAGGCTCTTGTCAGCCACTTTCAAGCATTTTCCGCACACCTTTCACCAGCGACTGGTTTCCACCGCCTTTTGCATTCCTTTTATTAGCATTTATTCACATTCTGCCAACGCTTTAATTGGCTCTTCATAAAGATGATTTATTGTGCACGTACGCGCAGTATTCGGTCACTCCGTTATTTTTGCACGACCAGCCCACTGACTTGCAACAGCGCGGAGTTTATATATTCATCAAAGTCTGCAGCGCGCCTCTTGCTCTTTTTGGCGACATCGCCGCGTCCATTATTCGACTGCTGTCGCCTTGCGTCAGCTGCTCGAAAATTTATTGAAATTCCATTGGGTATGACATGGCGCCGACCAAACTGTCAGCTGTGCCAGATTTCGCATTAATCGAATTAATTTGAAAGCGTTCGCGTTGTTAAGCGATTTCGCTACTTGGTTTTTTGTAGAAAACGTAACGGTATTTGAATTGATGATGAAGCCGTTAAAAATGCTAATAAATTAGCTGTCATATATGCGTTTGATAAAAAAATGACAGAAAATATAATATAAGGCGTTGAAGTATAGTGCTTTGGTCTAGTTCTTGGTCATTCCAAAAACAAATTGTATTCATTAATAAATCAATTTACTCCTCGTCTTTAGTTTTTTTCTCAGAAGCGTAGTTAAAGATCCATAACTTTAGCTAAGAGCAACTATAGAAATTCCAGTTGAGTTCGCTTTTCGTCTAAAAAACCTTTTTCATATCTATTTCTCAACTGACTTAGAATCTGATTTAAGAATTTTAGATATGATATTTCGAAACTGAGTTCTAGTAGTGATCCCTACTTCTTTCCGTCATTTTTTCTCCGCTATTACGTCATATTTATAAGATTTTTTGCAATTTACCATAGAGTCCAGTCTAAGTTTTACTTATAAATACGAGTGCTTGCCGATTATCTCTCCCCTTTTTTTTTAATAAAAATATTGCTTGCTGTTCAACTCGCAACAAATAAACTTTGTGTGACTCCAATTGACATAAAAACTGTGCGAAAGTTTTTATGCGCCATAAAAATCAGCAATTCCATGGTTTCTATTTTGAACTAGTTAATTCAAAAAAAAAACCGTCACAGCTCGGTTGGCTGTATGTAAATACACATTTTATTATTCTAATGGCTTGTCATTAATCACAGCTTATTGCTTAATTAAAGAAACAAGAGTTCATGGTGGTTGGGGGCTCAGATATCGAGTTTACTAAAAGCACAAAAAAATACAAAAACTTGTTAGAAAACAACCGTATGACATCAAGTGGTAAAAAATAGTAAAATGCGGCAGCTTGATATACATACATACGAGCATATGTTTGTAGATGTGTATTTTCTTTGAGTGCTACGCGAGCTGGGCGAGGTTCGAAGCAAATGGACAAATGTATATTAAATACGAATAATATATGTAAACATTTTTATTATTCTTGAAGCGATAAAATGATTTTCCACGCTTAGATTGATCGCTCTTTTTAGTTAAAAAGCATGTAAAGCAATTCATTTAAGTTAATTTTTTTTATTGCTTTTATTTTTTTATTGTATATTTTCTCAAATTTCTTATCGGCTTAATTTTATAATCTGAACAGCGTATATTAAGTTAGGCACGCTGTTTGTAACACCCAAAACGAAACGTTAGAGATCCTATAAAGTGTATATATGAGTGATCAGCGTCACGAGCTAAGCCGTTTTGGCCATTTGCGTTTGTCTGTATATATGGTATACCAATTTGTCCTTCAGTTTTTGAGATATCGTTCTGACATTTGGCAACCGTTCATATTTCACCAAGAAGCTGCTGATTTGTCGGAATGGCCGATATCGGACCACTATAGCGTATAACTGCCATACCAGCTGAACGATCGGAATCAAGTGCTTATATGAAAAACTTTTTTATGTGTCAAGTTATATTAAAAAACTTTGACATAGATTATTGCCCATAGCAACACTACAATATTCTAAGGAATTGTTGAGATCGGACTAATATAGCATATAGCTGTCATACAAGTTGAACGTTCAGAATAAAGTGCTTGTATGAAAAAGTTTTTAATTTGATGAGATATCTTCATGAAATTTTGTATGGATCATTATCTAACAAAATAGTGCAATCCACAAAGAAATTGTGCAGATCGAATCACTATAACATATAGCTGCCATACAAACTGGTCGATCAAAGTTATTTTTTTTTTTTTTGTATTTGTGAAGGGTATTCTAGCTTCTTTTTTTCTTGTTATTTTTGTTTTTACTTTGTTTCTAATTTTTGTATATTCTAATTTGCTATTCAAATTTTTTTTGTATTTCAATGTTATTTGTCAATTTCTCATTGGCATGTCCCATGATTCTACCAATCAACATTTGCTACTCGATACTATTTTTATATTTTCATTAATTTTTATTCGTGCATTTTTTTATTTATAATTTTTTCATTAATTTAAATTGCTAAATTCTTCTTATCCCTTTGCTTTTGCTTGGCAGTCTATGAATTTATAAAATCATTAGCGAATTGATTTACTTTGCTTTTTATTGTACATTTTCTGTATCTAATTAAATTTGGAGCTAACGAAACGGGTACTGAAGTGACAGTTGAAATAAAAAAACACAAAAAATAATAATTTTTAAAACAGCGTTAAAAATTGTTTAGCAATGGAAATTAGCTAAAACGGCTTCAAAAATAAGTAGATTGCAATTTAAACGCTTAAACATTTATTTTCGAGAAACCATTAAAAATATATTTTTCTTACTAAAGTACGCTTTATGATAAATTTTTCTCTTTTTACTTAATAATTGCTTGCTAATTTGTTTACAATTTTCCACATTTGTTCCAACCAAAGCAACCATCGCATGCCCATTTCCCAAACTTCCAAACAAAATATCACTCATACGCCCCCTCGTGCAAGCCGCCGCACTCATTAGCAATTACTAAAAATACACACACTCACACACTACTATAAATAGGCACATTTAGAGTCAGCGAGTCAAATAGTTTAACATTTACACTAGTTAAGTAAATATGTGTGTGCGTGTAAATAAGCAGGTGAGCAAGCCAAGCGTGCGTACTACTAAGAGCCAACAGATAAAAAAAGGCCAATTAACTTGTGGATATGCGTTTCCGCAGCCAACTCTCAAGCACAAGCAAAGCCATACACTTGCTGAAGAGCGTAAGAAAACATACTTGCACCAGTGTGTTGCACAAATGTAGGCAAATACGCACGCTGGTTGAAGTTGCAACTCCATACAAGCGGCTGCAACTTCGCAACGTAGCCTCAAGTGCAACTTATGTCTGGCTATGCTGTTGACTGTGCTGGCTGGGGCAAACGGTTGAATGAAGATTTGCAACGCTTCATTAAGCGCGCATAAACTGGCAAATATTTATGAGCGTTCGCACACACACACACACATACACACACGAAGAGTTGTGCACATTCCGCTGCCGTTGCAGATAAACATACCTATCGAGAGTCGTAAAAAGCGCACATTCCTAGCCGTTGCCTAGCCTAAACATTCGCCATGGAAATAAACTTGTTGCTGCTGCCTTGCCACTGCAACTAGCCACATGCGGCTGCAGCAGCACTTGCAAATGCCTGAAAGAGCGGCTGTGCGCGCACACATACACACAAATATATATATATATATATATATATATAGCTAAGCAGTCAAATGCTGCTGTCCGTTTGCCGTCCAACTGCTGCAACTTACAATTTCTCGCCTGCACAATTGTTTCAAGTCTATGCTATACGCTTTCAACAACAACAAGCAGTTGTTTGTGTTATTTCGACTTCTGCTGCTGCTTGGCATTAACAAACAAATGAAACAAATGAGGTTAATGTATACAATTTGAAATGCATTAGCACCGCATTTCAGCAGCTCGTACGCCGCCTTGTAGGTGCCACTGCTCTTGCGGCATTTGCCACAAACTGCTCGAGTAGATTTGTGGGCTGTGGATTTGTTTAAGCCTTTTTATCGATTCGCATCGGTGTTAGGCTGTTGTTAGTATATTTGTTGTTGGCCACTAATATGTTTGTGTGCAATTCAACGCCAAGTCGCAAGTACACTGTGATAATATACAGATAAAAGACCGGTTAGAAGTGTAGAAAAAACGCAGGAAATTTATTAGTGAACGGATGTGGCAGAGTGGGAATATGTTTTTAGATTATAGCAGATATTGGTATAAACAAAAACAGGTTTTGCAAAGAACTTTGCTACAAGAACACGTAGATTTAGATTAGAGATCAGTTGCAAGTACACAACAGCTCAAGTTAATATAATACAACTTTTAGCTCATTAATTTTTGAACATTTTTTCTGAATAATTTTTTCTGAACTAACCTATTTAAGCAATATTTTAGTATATGAAACTTAAGGCAAGCATATAATTGTACTATTTTTCTTCAAGATAAAGTTCAAATATTAAATTTTTGATTTCTTAAACTTGAACACATAAGTTCATACCCTATATGCTGCTAATATCGCTACTTTATTGATATTTCACTATGCGCCTAAATGTAGGCAACGAATGCTTAGATATGCGTTAGTTTATAACAGTTCTTAACCAAATTGGGAGGTTTGTTATAGAATGGCAATTTATGCCCCAGAAACAACTTTCTGAAACTCTTGCATAATATTGTGTGTTTGAAAAAAGGCTTCCATATAGCAAGACACTTAGTATGTAGACTGCATATTTTTTTAAAGACTAAGAAAATGTTATTAAGCCCTAAACAGAGTATATTAAGTTTGCCACGAAGTTTGGTACACCCAGAAGTAAACGTCGGAGACACTATAAAATAAATACATAAATGATCAGTACGATGAGCTGAGTTGATTTAGCCAGGTCCGTTTGTATGCCCGTCTGTCTGTATATACACAAATTAGACCCTCAGATTTTAAGCTATCGATCTAAAAATTTGCACCTGTCCTTTACTCCCTAAGAAGCTGCCCCATTGTCGGCCGATATCGGATCACTATAGCATATAGCTGCCTTACAAATTGAACAATCGGAATCAAGTTCTGTGAAGGGTATTATAGCTTCGATGCAATCGTAGTTAAACTTTTTTTTATTGTTTTCATTATTTTTTCTGGATCTTATAGTACAATTTTTCTGTTGTATTCAATAATTTTTGTTCAAAAAAGTCAAAGAGTATTGATCGCTTACTGAGAATTACAACTATTGTATTTAATATTTAATTTCCAATAATTGCCGATCAACTCTCTCTTATGAGTAATTTCAACAAATACTTGCCGATTGAGTAATTGCAGTGTCATTAACAAATGTCAGACACTTCCTACAATTCTTGCCACAACTGCATTGAAGCCGCACAATGCAACACTGGCACATATTGGGGCATATACAGCAAGCGACAAACCACAATGCGAAAATGGCATATTGTGGACATACAAATCATTTATATGCAATTTTATTGTATTTCAGTATATGTGTGTGAGTGTAAGCAATCAACGAAAAATTGAAGAAATAATCGCTGTCTGCCACATGACACACAATGAACTAACATTTGTCAGCAAATGCACGCATGCACACGCATTTATCGATTGTGTATATATATATATATATATATTATATATATATATTATATATATATATATATATGTGTGTGTGTATGTACATATGCATGTGCCTGCGTGTTGGCATCAACTTCGCACATTTGCCGCCTATCACTCAATTGATCATTTAGTCCAGCATTCAGTCAATCGGCCATTGTTTGTTGCAACAGTGTTGCAATGATTTTGTTGTATACGTCGTTGTTTTAAGTTCGTTCTTTTGCCGACCGTACATGCATACAGCAATCACTCACAATGCAGACAACGGTTGACAGTTGAAATAAATGGGGTGAGAGAACGCTGAAACAGTTGGAATGACAACAGACTGCAAGGAAACCACATGGCCAAAAGCAAACAATAATAAGTACAACAAAAATGAGAACGTTTCAATATAAAGCGCTGGAAATAAGTGCATACTAATGCAGTTAATACCGTATGAATAAGTGTATGCCGAACAGGACTTTATAAATCCCGAAATTGATGTACACAAATTCGACATGCTTCTTGGCGTTTAATGTACTTTATTCAAGGTATATAAAAATTTTGGACTTCGAAGCACCGGTATCCCGAAAATCAAAGCGGCGTTTTCGGGATCCCGAAACCAAATCTTATATATTCCAAGTGCTCTAAATGATCAGCTATTTATTTGTTTTGCATGTGGCAAAAACAAATCATGTAATACACATACAACAACAACAAAAGAAAATTTCACAGCATACATACATGTATTTGTGGATAAGACTTCATGATCCCGCTGCTTTCGCCAATTTCTGGCCAATTCGCTTAGAACTGAGTCAACAAGTCAGTCAGACTGTCAATTACTAAACTCTGTATTCCTTAGCCAGCAACGAAACAGATGTTGCAACCACTTAAATAATGCTTTTTTTTGAATGCAGGAAGTGGAAGTGGAAGCAGCAACAACAAAGCACCTTTTAAGCAAAATGCTTTAACTGCGAACTGTTGTCGCTGCTGAAAGAAGTAAGTTCACCAAGGCAAGCAATTTTTCGCACAGCTGCTGCAGTGCTGTGCTTGCTATAGCTCCTGCTCAGCTGTACGTTGCTGTTAGTGTTGTTGTTGTTGAGTTTAATTTAAATTTGCTGTTCGATGACGGTATTTTGCCGGCTTTTTAATGGCGCATGCAATTTTAGTGTTCACAGCTCAGCATATTGAATTGGAGTTGCCATGCAAATTATAGGGTGCATGCAACATGTATGTGGTATGCATAGATGACTACCTGGCAAAGGGCTAATTATTGTTGACAGCATGAAGGTGAGTAGATAGTTAATGCTATAGCAGTGATATATATATATATCAATGGTAGTTTTTAGAAATGTCTTCGCAGTAGGGTGGTGCATAAAGTAAAAAAAAAAAATTTTAATTAGTAAAAATTTTTTTTTAAATATTTGTTTTTTTACGTTTCTTCAAATTTTGAACAAATACGTTTCATTTTTCTTCCAAACGTAAACCTTTGTAGATACCCAGTGGTCTATCCCTAATTAGTTAAGCCAGTAGGCCAGGCACTTGAACCTTTCAACGATGTGGCCACCAGTGTTGTTTAACTATTATTATTATATTAACTCAAATTTACCAAATTTCCATAAGAATAGACAACAGAAGCAACAACAGCAAATTAACTTTTGCATACGTAAGCAGCTATTGGGCCACACGCTGGCGTTCGCATGCAATAATAATAATCATATCAAGAAATTAAGTGAAGACGCAGCTAACGATGAGTTGGCTGTATATTTGTGTTGTTTTTTTTTTGTTGTTATTATTCGAAATACTTGTCTGCTTACGGCATTGCTACAACGCTGCCAGATTTGCATGCGGCAAGACACCAGCAGCGTCGCAGCGGTAGCCTCTACGCGTACTGTTCGGCTGCCTGACTATTTGCGCATAGCAGACATGGCAGAAGAATGCTCTCAATTAATTTTATGAAGCTTTTGCACAACTAAAAGTGCCCAGCATAGACGAAGCGCTCGTTAATTTTATGCCAATAAAATTAGCGTGTTAATTCGGAGCGCAATCGTTGGAATTAAATAATCAAAATTAATGCTTGCTGCTCTTCGCTGAGACTTACTTCGTTGCTTTGTGATCTCAGCGATGCTTTGATGTCACACTAGGTGGCTACAGCTTGCGGCAAGACGGAAAGAGTGTGTGGAGAGTATAAGTCGAAAGCTGAAATGTTTGTTTGTTTGTGTGTGTGCCTAAATATTTGTGGTTGCATGCATGTATGCACTTATGCCTTGTTTATATATTTGCCAATGTATTAGCGGCGACGACCTATGTACATGCCGCAGCATTTTGCTCACAGTTTGCACTTGGCTCGTCTGAAGACACAGGAAGCTTAAAGTGGCACACAGGAAACGATGAAGCACATCGAGAGTCCATAACAGACACATATAAAGGTGGTTACAAAAACACATATGCACCCACACTAGCAGATGTGTATGTATATGTGTGGCATAAGTCTCTATAGTTACACCAATAGTTAAAATTAAAATACAAAAAAACAAACACAACACTCAATGTGCGTTGCCAAGAACGAGCCATAGCAAACAGCCACAAAAACAAAAACACAACTGCCAGCCAGCAACGCAAAATGCCAGTAGCAGCGTGTAGTAACCACAACCAGCAAATGGAAACGCACAGCGGCAACATTATTTAAACAAGCAACAGAACAAGTGAGTGCAGCAGAAGCAACACTTTTTAAAGCAATACACTGTTTACAACTACAATGACAACAACAACAACACTGCTAGCAAGCAGTTAGAGTTCAGCGTAAACAAACTCTAACATAACGACAGGCGAAAGACTCTTAGATGCATACACATGCAATCAGATAAGCAACCGGAGACTGCCAGACAAAGCGAAAGATCGGCGTTCAATTAGACAAATGCATATGCGGAGACATTTAGCACCATTTGCCACATGAAGCTGCAAAGCAGCCATCTGCGTTTCTCATATGGCAAATTGTTTACATCTGTACGGTATTGCTTGACGTATTCACAGGTAATATGTAGGTGTATTTGTGCAGCAAAATTACATGTCTGTCTGTGGTCGTTAACTCGCACGAATTCGCACTGCTGCAAGTGAAAATGTAGCCTTTATGCTTGTGTGGCAGGTATTTGCTAGGGTGGAGCGAAAAACCTAAAAATTTTTTTTTTGCTTAGCCTGAGGGTAAAATTTGTAGATAATAACAAAAGAAAATTTTTTGAAAAAAATTTTTTTTTAATATCTAGAGGGCCGTTTTTAAAGTAAATTTCGAGTTAAAATTTTTTGGGGACAAAAAAAAATTAATTTTATTTTAAACTCTTCACGATTATATAAAAAGTACCGAATTTGACGGTTTTTGACTCAACATTTATTTTAACGCTTAAGGAAAGCATGTTGTGGTTTAAGACTTTTTTAAAACTCCAATAATGACCAAAAAAATTTTTTTTAAGTTGATAACTTTTAATGTTCATCTTTGCCAGCTCTGGCGTTGCTAACTTATGATTTACCATTATCCATACTTCTATGGATCGTTTGTATTCTCTGTGGACCAAACTCTACTTTCTACTAACTATTATATAGTATATCTTCACACTTTTTTTATACTTTTATAAAATGCTGAACTACAAAAAAAACTGCGAAAACCGTTTATTCGAACGTATGAAGAATGAAGCTAAGAATGCATTGGCTCTAGCGTGCACTGCAGCACTTACAATAACCTCCGCATAGTTATTTTTCAGATATAGGTCTATATGGCCTCAGCTTTAAGTCTTTTAGATAATTTTTATATTTTGAACAGGGTACCACCCAGAAAGAAACGTCGATTACGCTATAAAATATATATATATATGATCAGCATGATGAGCTGAGTCGATTTGGCCTTGTCCGTTTGTCTGTTCGTCTGTCCGCCTGTCTGTCTATATGTAATTTATATTATTTATATATTTGCAACTGTCTTTTTCTTACTACGAAGCTGCTCATTTGTCGAAATGGCTGTTAATGGACCATTATGGTATATATTGTAGCTGCCATACAAACTAAATAACCCGAATGAAGTGCTTGTATGGAAAACTTTTTCATCTGACGAGATATCTTCAAGAAATTTGGCATTAATTATTTCGTAATCTCTAAAGAAATTGTTCAGTTCACATTACTATATATTTCAATATTTTCTGAGTTAGAACGTCGCTAATAGAATTATCTAGCCTAACCTAAATTTTAATTTTAAAATGGACATGGAATTTCATCTTACAAATGGCATCATCAATTTACTTTTAAATTTTCAAAAAATTTGTTTTGACTCTGGAATACTTTGTAGTATTTGGAATTTTCCAGCATACTCTCAATATACATAATTACCAAACCTTTCGTTAAGCGTTCCGGTCTTTAATATATATATAAACACGCGTTATTTGTTTTTTTTTTTTTTTTGCAATTCTGATCGTCTTACAAATTGTTGGGTTAAATAAATTTTTCACGTAAGCGATGAAAAAAAATCAGGTTCTGCTTCAATAACCAATATGTAAAATGCCTGTCCCAGATAATGCAAATATTTAATTGTCGGTCTCTCGTGAAACTCAAAGCATCTCTCAAAAAATACTTGATTAATTAATGTACATATGTATACTTGTATGTAGCTGTATAAGTGCATAGCTAACAAGCTGTAACGCCATGCCACCGCCCTTACTGCAGTCACCAGCCATCAATGACCTTCAACCAAACGCGAAACGCATGCTCATTCAAACCGTTATGTACTCATGGCAACCGAATATTTCACGTTTAATTTATTTTGCTATTGATTCTCCGGCCAACAGCAATAAAAACAATCATAAAATAAATGCGGCGAGCAAGTGCAGCAATGCAACGGCATTAAAACAGAGTAAATATTTGATTTAGACGCGGAAAATATCTATGTAGCAACAATGCATGCAACAAGCAACAACATCAGTGCATACTTCTGTAAAATAAGTGCAGCAAAGACGCTGCTTGAATGATCAACAGCAGCAGAATCGGCTGCAACGCGCGATGCCACGTAATGTCAGGGCGTCATTGGAGCAGAACCCAACAACAGCAGCTGCGTTGGCGTCGCTGCAGCGCCAACGGAATTATGGCAACTAGACGGATATGCTTGATTGCGGCAACAATCGACATATGCAGCGCACTCCGCAGCAATGTGCAGTGATTTGTGTGGCTGCTGTGCGCTGGTAAAAACCGGCTGCAAAAATGGATGCTTGAACAACAAACAGTTGTTGTTAGAATAATGCCAAATGTGCTAAAGAAAGCCGTTTACATTCAGTTGGCGAGTGGGGGTGGAAGACTGAAAGCGACGAGTGCTTAATAAAATGCAGAGAAATTGTTGTTGTTAGTGCTAACGTTACTGTTTGCAACGAGCAGAGTTGCCACATTGAACAACTAGATTGTGCATTTGTTTTTAGAAATGAAATAAGAGGGGGAAAAGTAGTTGCCAACCGATTTTGTGAATTAGTTGCAGCAGTATTTCTAGGGTTGCCACATTTTTCTAAAAAAAATTAAAAGTTGGATTTAACTAAAAATACAAATCGGCAACTCTGGCTGCTTTACATGTTATTAAAAGTAAAAATAAATTTATGTTTACAAAAAATCTCCCCAGAAACGTGTTTTAAGTGTAAACAAATGTACATAGCTGTAAAAGTAGAACGATGAAAATGCGTTGGCAACGCATGCAGATACTCCAGCGTCAGTAAACACAAAATTTACGTATACTTATGTATGTATGCCTATATAAAATTTTTTTAGGAAAAACAAAACTCTTAGTGTCTTCACTTAGTTGCTAACCAATTCGCTCATTTTTTCAAAAAAATTTCATTAAACACATATTTGCTGCGCTAAAAATTGCCCTATTAATTTAATATAAAATCCAGACAATATTTCCTTATCGTGCTGCCACAACATTTCCACTTTTAATTGCATTGAAATTGAATTTAGTAGTTACTTTCGCGCTCTTTTAATAAATTTATAGAATTTTTTTGCCTGAAAACGAAAGTTAGACACTTGACGAACTCTATGGACCATATTGGATAGACATAACTTCAGCCATGCCATTTCCGCAGCACGGAAATGAGAATTCAAATGATGGTTCATTGTAAAACTACATTGCTACGACTGAGTGCAAATTAAATTAAAATTTTTGTTGAAGAAAACTTTGCGCACACCCGATCAAATGCGGGAAGAAGGCAAGTGATTGAAGGCGAAAGGTAGTAAAGATAGCTGGTAGAGCGCTGAATGCGCCAGCCAACAGTGAAATGAAGACATAAGTTACTTGGCAAAGTAGCAGCGAAGA